>NC_090647.1:61844638-62130541 GCF_040937935.1 Hyperolius riggenbachi
AGAATAGAATAAGCTTTATTCGCCAAGTGTGACAGGTGGGGCACCCGGGATTGTTTGTGGCACTACTGGCAATTGGCATAGTGCAATAACAACAACATAGTGCAATAACAACAACAGCGGCAGCAACATGTTAGTGGTTTATGAGTCCAATAATCACAAGATGCAAGGCAGTTTCTAGATTGAATTGCACCTAGGGTGAGGATGGAAAAATTGCACCCCCTCCCCCCATGGAGCCAGGAATAGGTGCCCGCAGTATAGGTTAGCCAGGTCTAGTTGCGTGCAGCATAAGTACCAGCTTTAGGTCCCCCCAAGTATAGGTAGCCAGGCATAGGTGCCCCTAATAGAGGTAGCCAGTATAGCACGTGCCTACACTGCCTTATGGTAAATCCCACCCTGAATATGACTTATTTACATTTTGTCAAAACTTAATGTAGCTTTTGTCCAGACAACATCTGAATTTAGAAAATGTTGGACACTGTGAGCATAGTGGCTGAAGATGTCCCGCTCTGCCCAGATTAGCTGACGCAGGGCTAATGCAGGGACAAAAAGCCACTAAGAAGAGGGGACCTGCATTACCGATCTTACGGCGGCTGCTGCTATGCCGCTCGGGGAGTTAACACTAATCGCGCTGCTGCCACTCAGGGGACAAGCTGGAAGATGAATACAGGCATAACAGATAATTGCAGTGGCTGGAACACCACTGGATCACGCTGCTGTTGCTGACACAAGTGCCCAGACAGGTACATTGTTACATTTGGACTACAAGATGCAGTAACTTTTTCTCCCTACTTTTGGGGGAGAAAAAGTGCGTCTTAAAGTCCGAAAAATATGGTACATTGCTAGCAGGCCTGGATTTACATCAAAGCAGCCTATACATACAGATGTTCTGGTGCCCTAGACTTAGCCCTCCACAAACTCCTGCTGAACAGCATTGCAAGTGTGCTGGCTGTTCCAGCTTTCATCTCCCCCCTCCTTCCCCTGCCCGGCATAGGTAGTCACAAGCACCACTTAGTATTAGGTAACAAGTACCCTTAGTGTTAAAGTGGATTGGAGATGAACTTTTACTCATTGCATAATTGTGTTCCTTTCCTATTGTTTATAAGGCATTCCTCAAGCCAAATACTGTTTTGTTTTTGTTTTAATACTCTAATTCCCTATAAACTAAACAAGCCACACCCACAGGTTTTCAGAGAGCCAAGGCACTTTCAGACAGTAGCAAGGGCTCATGGGAGCTCAGTCTAGGCAGGAGGAGGGGGCGGTATTACTAGCCAGGGATTTCAGAGGCAGAGGGGAGGAGGGAGAAGGAGGGGGGATTAGTTTTTTTTTGCTCAAGATGCAGATAAGCCTGCCTCTGTGTAATGTTTACAAACAACATGGCTGCTGCCATTGTATCACAGGAAGAAATTATCATATTCTATTAAAGCTGTTTGCAGCTAGATTTGCTGTGTAAACTATCTAAGCTTTAGATAAGATATATAGACAAGTTATTTGTTATACTTAGTTTTTCATCTCGGTTACGCTTTAAGTAGCTTGAGGTGCCCCCAAGTATTAGGTAGCTAGAGATGCCCCCGGCTGAAGGGAGATCTCGTCAGTGGAATGCAGAGTTTCCGGTGAGTAACCTTTCATCTACGCTCTGCTGTATAGGAAAGGAGGGTGGCGGGCACTAGGGGAGGGGAGCGAAATGCCTTTCCATCATCAGGCGCCTGTAGGCACGTGCCTCCAGTGCTTTCTAGAAAATCTGGCCCTGCTTGATGGGCAACAGAATAGCGCTGCATGTATGCAGTGTTTGGTCCCCAAGCTGTCGTCCTAGAGATCACATCCACTTGCTATGGGCAGCTGCCATTACAGGTGTCCATGAATCTTAAAGGATACCTGAAGTTACATGTGACATGATGAGATAGATATGGGTATGTACAATGCCAAGCACACTAATAACTATGCTGTGTTCCTTTTTTTCTTTCTCTGCCTGAAAGAGTTAAATATCAGGTATGTAAGTGGCTGACTCAGTCCTGACTCAGACAGGAAGTGACTACAGTGTGACCCTCACTGATAAGAAATCCCAACTATTAAACACTTTCCTAGCAGAAAATGGCTTCTGAGAGCATGAAAGAGACAAAAAGGGTCAATAGTTCACAGATTTTAGCTCTGGCATACTTCAATGAATGTGTCATTGAGCAAAAACAATAAAACAGTTACAACTTAAAAGGGAGATTTAAACATACAATAAAACTGTGGAATATCTTAAAAAGTCATTTTAGGAGACGGAAGATAGTTACAATCATTTATTTCATTCATTTATTTTCGCTTTGGGTGTCCTTTAACCACTTCAGGATTCTACGTACGCATAAGTACGTCCCTGAATCCTGAAGTGGTTTCCATGGAAACGGCTGCTCGTATGAGCGGCCGTTCCATGTCAGTTCACGGAGGGTGTCTCCGTGAACACCCTGCGAGCCTCCGATCGCGGCTCGCAGGGTAAATGTAAACACGCAGGCAGTGGTGCTCAGCAGAGCTTGAATATTCGAGTAGCTCGAATATTCGAGCTCTTTCTCAGCTATTCGAGCTCGGTATTCGAGCTCCGAATAGCTAGAGCTATTCGAATGGGGTATTCGAGTACACTCGAATAGCCCATTCACTATTCGAGCTATTCGAGCAAAACGGCGCTATTCGAGCTCGGTACCGAGCTCGAATAGCGTCATAGCCCAGATTGATGTCCTTAGAGCCAATCAGAGGGCTCCCAGGCCCTCTGACGGCAGCCAATCACAGAGGGGGACCCTGGCCAGCCCCTACCCTATAAATAGCGGCCGCCATGTTAGGTTTCTCCGTGCTTGCCTGAGACTTGTACAGAGAGAGAGTTGCTCCTTTGTGCTTTGGCTTAGCAAGAGCTCTATTGTGGTCATTTACCTAGCGTTTTTGCTCACATACACCTCCTATATACACCTATATTGTTGTTAGTTAGATAGACATTGTATTTTAGTTAGTAGCTTTTGTGTTACATAGACAGAGACACAGCTGCTGCAGGCTTACACAGCTTTAGGCCTCAGGGCCTGCCTGTGTGGGCAGCTGTTCTCTCCTGTCCTCTGTTAGTATATTTCTCTCATCTATACCAGTATTTCTGCTGCTGTCCTTTACTACTGATTGATTCTGTATTTAGTATTGTAGTTAGGCTAGCCTAGGACACTCACTGTCACTGTTCATAGGCTAAGGCTAAGGCTACTAGCTCCTGCGTGTGTGCACTCACTGTCTGAGTACACACTACACACACTCTATTTCCTTCTGATTACTGATTGATTATTGTAATTAGTTAGTTACTTACTGTTACTACTTGTTACTCTTACTGTACTAGGAGTCTAGGACACTCAGTCACTGTTCATAGGCTACTAGCTCCTGCGTGTGTGCACTCACTGTCTGAGTACACACTACACACACTCTATTTCCTTCTGATTACTGATTGATTATTGTAATTAGTTAGTTACTTACTGTTACTACTTGTTACTCTTACTGTACTAGGAGTCTAGGACACTCAGTCACTGTTCATAGGCTACTAGCTCCTGCGTGTGTGCACTCACTGTCTGAGTACACACTACACACACTCTATTTCCTTCTGATTACTGATTGATTATTGTAATTAGTTAGTTACTTACTGTTACTACTTGTTACTCTTACTGTACTAGGAGTCTAGGACACTCAGTCACTGTTCATAGGCTACTAGCTCCTGCGTGTGTGCACTCACTGTCTGAGTACACACTACACACACTCTATTTCCTTCTGATTACTGATTGATTATTGTAATTAGTTAGTTACTTACTGTTACTACTTGTTACTCTTACTGTACTAGGAGTCTAGGACACTCAGTCACTGTTCATAGGCTACTAGCTCCTGCGTGTGTGCACTCACTGTCTGAGTACACACTACACACACTCTATTTCCTTCTGATTACTGATTGATTATTGTAATTAGTTAGTTACTTACTGTTACTACTTGTTACTCTTACTGTACTAGGAGTCTAGGACACTCAGTCACTGTTCATAGGCTACTAGCTCCTGCGTGTGTGCACTCACTGTCTGAGTACACACTACACACACTCTATTTCCTTCTGATTACTGATTGATTATTGTAATTAGTTAGTTACTTACTGTTACTACTTGTTACTCTTACTGTACTAGGAGTCTAGGACACTCAGTCACTGTTCATAGGCTACTAGCTCCTGCGTGTGTGCACTCACTGTCTGTGTACACACACTACACACACTCTATTTCCTTCTGATTACTGATTGATTATTGTAATTAGTTAGTTGTACTTCCTGACTGTTACTACTTACTTACTGTACTAGGGACACTCACTCAGTCACCTCACCCACCAACCCACTCCATTAAAGTACCCCACTTTTCACCCGCCCTTTTAAAAAACTTTTGTCTATACGCCCAAAACATCGAAGATGTCTGGAAGTGGCAGCCAGCGCGGTTTGGGCAAGGGGAAGGGCAGCAAGGGAATCAGGAGGAGAGGGAGCAGCATTGTGGCAGGCCGCGGCCGCGCCACCATGCACAGTTCCGCAGCAGCAGCGTCAGTGGCTAACATTCCTCCCATAGCCACTGGCCGTGGACGCCTTGGGCGCCGCCCAGCAGGAGCATCTGCAACTCACGCTGCAGAGACACAGCAGCAGCAGCGTGTAGCACCTGCTCCGATTTTCCTCCAGCCGGGTCGGAAACGTCCCATTGAGGAAAAGCATGCAGACACTGTGGTGCAACTCATGACGGAGGATGAGCAGCCCGCCATCAGCTCTGCATCCGAGGCCTCCACCCTCACCACCACCACCACCACCACCCCTGTTCGCAGCAGCCGCCCAGCAGGGTCTGGGGAGGAGGCCAGTTCACCGTCACTCGCCGACCTGTCATTCAGCAGTCTTTTGACCCCAGGCATCATGAGTAAATTGTCTGCTGTTGTTGGCGATCTTGAGGAGGAGATGCTGATGGGCACTTTGGGGGATGAGGGATTGGACAGCAAGACTGTGGCGACAGTCAAGCAGCCCATCCATGCATCAGGAGAGGAGTTTGGGGGGTCATCATCCCAGCAGGACATGTTTCAGGAGGGGGAGGATGATGATGACCCGGTGACAGACAGAGACTGGGTGCCACCACCTCCAGGGGATGTCGTCCTCAGCAGCTCTGAGGAGGAGGAGGAGGATGCGCTTGTGGGCCTTGCAAGGAGGCGCATCATTGCAAGCATTGGCAGCAGTAGGCAGGTCCCACAGCCAGCTGGTGTCTCAGGCTCAGCAGCAGCAGCAGCAGCATCTGCCAGTACCACCACCAGCCGCACCCAAGCCCCCCCCCCAACCACCACAGGGAGACAGGCAGCAGCGCTTCCATGCCGTAGGGGGATGTTTCTGTCACCAATCTGGCGATATTTCACCATGCCCACTGTGTACAGCAAGTACGCCACTTGCAACCACTGTCAGCGGAAGTTGAGCAGAGGTGCAGACCCCTTAAAGTTCAGCACCAGCTCGCTCATCAACCACCTTGCTGCGAAACATTTCCACCAGCATGAGGAGTTCCAGAGGCTGAAGGCATCTGGTGCTGGCAGTGGCACCACACCCATCACTGCACAGCCTTCAGCAGCAGCAGCAGCAGCAACAGCAGCCACCCGCCCTCCTGCTCCTCCAGCAGCACCAGCAGGAGTGCGGAAACGCACTGCTCCTCCCCCCTCTGCAACTCCTGCCGCCGACACTGAGGCCTGTTCTGGCAGCCAGTCCTCAGTGGCCTCCTCCGCTGTGTCTGCTGATTCCCGTGCCAGCAAAAGGCCACGCCAGAGCCTTTTGAGCGAGTCCTTCCAGGGGGTGGTTAGGGCTCTGCCTCCCAGCAGCCGTCGCGTGCGGCAGCTGAACGGCTTGCTGGCACGGGCCATGTGCTCCCAACTCCTGCCGTACACGCTCGTGCAGGAGGGGAGCGACATTCGTGCGCTGCTTGCTTGCGCAGCCCCAGACTGGCAGCTCCCCAGCAGACACTTTTTCTCCCGCAAGGCCATTCCTGCACTGCACCACTTTGTGATGGCCAATGTGGAGAGAGGGCTGGAGCACGCGGTTGGTGAAAGGGTCCACGTCACCATGGACTCCTGGAGCAGCCGCTTCGGGACAGGCCGCTACCTGTCCTTTACTGTCCACTGGGTCAGCTTGGTGGAAGGGGGTGAGGATGGGAGAGCAGCAGCGGGCACAGCAGCAGCAGCAACACAGTGGGTGGTGCCACCCCGCAGGGTCAGGGGAACTGCAGCAGGTTCCTCCGATCCTCTGCCATCCTCTGGCACACCTGGCCAAACCCCCCGCCTCAGCAGCAGCGTGAAGGCCCGCCACTGCCAAGCGCTGCTGCACTTGGTCAGCCTTGGGAAGACCAAGCTGACGGCAACCCATGTGTTGGCCAAACTCCAGGAGCAGGAGAGGATTTGGCTGACCCCCAGAGGCCTCAGAGTCGGAAAGGTGGTGGCCGACAATGGGGCCAATTTGGTTGCCGCAATAGACAGGGGAAACCTGACCCACATCCCCTGTCTTGCCCACGTGCTGAACCTGGTGGTGCACAAGTTCTTGCGCACCTACCAGGGGATGGGCGAACTGCTGGAAACGGCAAGGAACGTTGTGCGTCACTTCCGGCGCTCGGCTGCAGCCTGTGCGAGCCTGGAAGACGTGCAAAAGGAGCTGGATCTGCCACGCCATCGGCTGATCCTTGACGTTCCGACTCGCTGGAACTCCACCCTGGCGATGTTGGAGCGTCTGGTTGAACAGAAGCACGCTGTCAACCAGTACCTTGCCCTGGCCACTGTTTCCGCCGCTCAGAGAAGGGACAAGACCAGCAACATCCCGTCCATCGTCCCCGATGATGACTGGAGGCACATGCAGCAGGTGTGCTTAGTGCTGGCTCCCTTTCTGCAGGCCACTAACATGGTGAGCAGGGACCATGCTATGGTCTGCGAGTGGGTGCCCCTGGTTTGTCTGCTGAACAGGGCCCTCGATGCTTTGCTGGAACAGGGAGCGGCAGCCTTGGACCAGCAGGAGCGGCAAGCAGCTGCACAGTCCACCTCTGAGGGGGAGGAGGAGGAGGACTTGGTGGAGGTCCCTGACCTTGCTGCTGATGAGGGGGAGCAGCACAGTGCAGCTGAGTTGGTGCGGGGGTGGAGAGAGGATGAGGCTGACGAGGCAGAGGAGGAGGATGAGGACAGCAGCACTGCCGTCGATGTGCCAGCAGATGTGGCCCGCCTCTTCCCAATGGCAGCGCACATGCTGACGTGCCTGCGCAGGGACCCCAGGGTGATCCAGATGAAGCAGAGGGAGGACATCTGGATCAGCATGATGTTGGACCCACGCCTCAAGGGGAAGTTGAGCCAGTTCCTGCCGCCTGCAGGAGGAGACCCAGCGCAACAAATAAGGAGCTTGCAGCAGGCCCTTGTTGAGCGCTTGGAGGAAGCCTTCCCCCAGCCTTCCACCCCCACTGTCCAGCAGCCAGCACAGAGGCAGCAGCAGGTGCCTGCATCCAGCAGCAGCAAGCGCCCCACAGACCTGCTGTCTCTCAGCCACGAGCTCTACAGGACTGTAGAGGCTCCGGCAGCAGTGACTAGAGAGGAGGTGCATGCAGCAGCATCCTCCTCCGGTCACAGCCAGCGCCTGACCCGCATGGTGGCTGACTACATGGGGTCCTACAGCGGGCTTGACAGCGATGCCCCTGTTGATCCCATGGAGTATTGGGTCAAGCGCCTGGAGATCTGGAGCGAGCTGGCGCAGTACGCCCTGGAAGTGCTGTCCAGCCCCCCTTCCAGCGTGCTGTCCGAGCGCTGCTTCAGTGCAGCTGGTGGCGTGGTCACCGAGAAACGCTCACGTCTGTCTCACAAGTCTGTGGACAGACTGACGTTTCTCAAGATGAACCAGGCGTGGGTGGAAGGCGAGTTCCTGGCCCCTGTTGTCGGCGAGAGGGGGACATGAACTGGCTAAGAACCATCGTTAATGTGCCTTACCACCCTTTACCACCTCCTGGCTCCTGCTCACTAAGCCAGCCTGGTTCACTTTGACTATTACGTCGCCTGCAGCCACACATTTTACACCTACAGTGGGCTGCTGTGTGCTGCTGCTGCTGTCTGTCTGTGTTTCCCACCGCCAGGGTACACAGATTTACCTTCTGCTGCCACTCTGCCACCAGCTATTACGTCAAACAATAGCTATATATCTGTGTAATTTCTTTTACAAACAAAACTAAAAAACCATTAAAAAAAAAAAGGTTTAATTTTTCTGAGGTGCCCGGGTTGAAAACTGTGTTGTCCCAGTTGTGTATTGGACACAATGTGGGCTGCACGACCGCTGTCTGGGACCTCCTGTTGTGTTTATTTACGGCCTGGTATCACCGCTAGGTACCAGGGCTATTATGTCACGCTGTCTACCTGCTGCCACACTCACACTACTCCTCCATTACTCCTGCTGCTGCTGTCTGTCTGTGTTTCCCACCGCCAGGGTACACAGATTTACCTTCTGCTGCCACTCTGCCACCAGCTATTACGTCAAAAAATAGCTATATATCTGTGTAATTGGTTGTAAAACCAAAACTACAAAACCATTACAAAAAAAGGTTTAATTTTTCTGAGGTGCCCGGGTTGAAAACTGTGTTGTCCCAGTTGTGTATTGGACACGATGTGGGCTGCACGACCGCTGTCTGGGACCTCCTGTTGTGTTTATTTACGGCCTGGTATCACCGCTAGGTACCAGGGCTATTATGTCACGCTGCCTACCTGCTGCCACACTCACACTACTCCTCCATTCCTCCTGCTGCTGCTGTCTGTCTGTGTTTCCCACTGCCAGGGTACACAGAATTACCTTCTGCTGCCACACTGCCACCAGCTATTACGTCAAACAATAGCTGCTCACATTACTCCTCCATTCCTCCTGCTGCTGCTGCTGTCGGTCTGTGTTTCCCACTGCCAGGGTACACAGAATTACATTCTGCTGCCACTCTGCCACCAGCTATTACGTCAAAAAATAGCTATATCTGTGTAATTTGTTGTAAAAACAAAACAAAAAAAACCAAAAAAAAAAAAAAGTTTAATTTTTCTGAGGTGCCCGGGTTGAAAACTGTGTTGTCCCAGTTGTGTATTGGACACGATGTGGGCTGCACGACCGCTGTCTGGGACCTCCTGTTGTGTTTATTTACGGCCTGGTATCACCGCTAGGTACCAGGGCTATTATGTCATGCTGTCTACCTGCTGCCACACTCACACTACTCCTCCATTACTCCTGCTGCTGCTGTCTGTCTGTGTTTCCCACCGCCAGGGTACACAGATTTACCTTCTGCTGCCACTCTGCCACCAGCTATTACGTCAAAAAATAGCTATATATCTGTGTAATTGGTTGTAAAACCAAAACTACAAAACCATTACAAAAAAAGGTTTAATTTTTCTGAGGTGCCCGGGTTGAAAACTGTGTTGTCCCAGTTGTGTATTGGACACAATGTGGGCTGCACGACCGCTGTCTGGGACCTCCTGTTGTGTTTATTTACGGCCTGGTATCACCGCTAGGTACCAGGGCTATTATGTCACGCTGTCTACCTGCTGCCACACTCACACTACTCCTCCATTACTCCTGCTGCTGCTGTCTGTCTGTGTTTCCCACTGCCAGGTTACACAGAATTACCTTCTGCTGCCACACTGCCACCAGCTATTACGTCAAACAATAGCTGCTCACATAATTACTCCTCCATTCCTCCTCCTGCTGCTGCTGCTGTCTGTCTGTGTTTCCCACCGCCAGGGTACACAGATTTACCTTCTGCTGCCACTCTGCCACCAGCTATTACGTCAAAAAATAGCTATATATCTGTGTAATTGGTTGTAAAACCAAAACTACAAAACCATTACAAAAAAAGGTTTAATTTTTCTGAGGTGCCCGGGTTGAAAACTGTGTTGTCCCAGTTGTGTATTGGACACAATGTGGGCTGCACGACCGCTGTCTGGGACCTCCTGTTGTGTTTATTTACGGCCTGGTATCACCGCTAGGTACCAGGGCTATTATGTCACGCTGTCTACCTGCTGCCACACTCACACTACTCCTCCATTACTCCTGCTGCTGCTGTCTGTCTGTGTTTCCCACTGCCAGGGTACACAGAATTACCTTCTGCTGCCACACTGCCACCAGCTATTACGTCAAACAATAGCTGCTCACATAATTACTCCTCCATTCCTCCTCCTGCTGCTGCTGCTGTCTGTCTGTGTTTCCCACCGCCAGGGTACACAGATTTACCTTCTGCTGCCACTCTGCCACCAGCTATTACGTCAAAAAATAGCTATATATCTGTGTAATTGGTTGTAAAACCAAAGCTACAAAACCATTACAAAAAAAGGTTTAATTTTTCTGAGGTGCCCGGGTTGAAAACTGTGTTGTCCCAGTTGTGTATTGGACACAATGTGGGCTGCACGACCGCTGTCTGGGACCTCCTGTTGTGTTTATTTACGGCCTGGTATCACCGCTAGGTACCAGGGCTATTATGTCACGCTGTCTACCTGCTGCCACACTCACACTACTCCTCCATTACTCCTGCTGCTGCTGTCTGTCTGTGTTTCCCACTGCCAGGGTACACAGAATTACCTTCTGCTGCCACACTGCCACCAGCTATTACGTCAAACAATAGCTGCTCACATAATTACTCCTCCATTCCTCCTCCTGCTGCTGCTGCTGTCTGTCTGTGTTTCCCACCGCCAGGGTACACAGATTTACCTTCTGCTGCCACTCTGCCACCAGCTATTACGTCAAAAAATAGCTATATATCTGTGTAATTGGTTGTAAAACCAAAACTACAAAACCATTACAAAAAAAGGTTTAATTTTTCTGAGGTGCCCGGGTTGAAAACTGTGTTGTCCCAGTTGTGTATTGGACACAATGTGGGCTGCACGACCGCTGTCTGGGACCTCCTGTTGTGTTTATTTACAGCCCTGGTATCACCGCTAGGTACCAGGGCTATTATGTCACGCTGCCTGCCTCATTGACTGCATGCTGCCACACACTCATCCTCCTCCTCCTGCTGCTGAATTTACCTCCTGCTGTCTGTGTGTTTCCACTGCCAGGGAGCACATACAATGGCGCTTCCAACATGCGTGCGCCACCAGCTATTTGTTGTTACGCTCAAAAATAGCTGCATTTCTTTAAAAAAAAAAATGAAAAGAGAAATAAGTGAAGAAGAAGAAGACGATATAGGAGAAGATGAAGAAGAAGAAGATGAAGAAGAAGAAGATGAAGAAGAAGAAGAAGAAGATGAAGAAGAAGAGGAAGAAGAAGAAGAAGAAGAAGAAGAAGAAGAAGAAGAAGAAGAAGAAGAAGAAGAAGAAGAAGAAGAAGAAGAAGAAGAAGAAGAAGAAGAAGATGAAGAAGATGAAGATGAAGAAGATGACGAAGATGAAGAAGAAGATGAAGAAGATGAAGAAGATGAAGAAGAAGAAGATGAAGAAGATGAAGAAGATGAAGAAGAAGAAGATGAAGATGAAGAAGATGAAGAAGAAGAAGATGAAGAAGAAGAAGATGAAGAAGAAGAAGAAGAAGAAGAAGAAGAAGAAGAAGAAGAAGAAGAAGAAGAAGAAGAAGAAGAAGAAGAAGAAGAAGAAGAAGAAGAAGAAGAAGAAGATGAAGATGAAGATGAAGATGAAGAAGAAGATGAAGAAGATGAAGAAGAAGAAGATGAAGATGAAGAAGATGAAGAAGAAGATGAAGAAGATGAAGATGAAGAAGATGAAGAAGAAGATGAAGAAGATGAAGATGAAGAAGATGAAGAAGAAGAAGATGAAGAAGAAGAAGAAGAAGAAGAAGAAGACAATATAGAAGAAGAAGAAGAAGATATAGAAGAAGAAGAAGAAGATATAGAAGATAAAGAAGAAGAAGAAGAAGTATATACAGTACTGAACAAAATTCTGGACACAACTTCTCTTTTCACCTTTTTTTTTTTAAAGGAACATCCCCACATAATCACTTGCTGTTGTTACTTGGAAAAAAATATGTTTCTTGCATCATTCACCCTCAAAACAAGTGTTGGGAAGCTATTTAAGGCCAATTCGAATAGTCAGCTCGAATAATGAGCTCGAATACCGACTCGAATAGTGAGCTCGAAGTCCGAGGTCGAATCGAATAGTAAAATTTATTCGACTCGAATATTCGACTGACCTCGAATAATTTACTATTCGAATTCGACCAAACTCGAATTTTAAAAAGGGGTATTTGAGCACCACTGCACGCAGGGAATATCTTCCAGCTGTTTACATACATACGGCGCTGCTGGCGGCCTCTGATTGGCTGGGGATCGCCGGCATCTGATAGGCTGAAGCCTATCTGAGGCTGCGCAGGACGGAAATCCATCCTGCGCCGCTCACAGGGGGAGGGAGAGGGAGGGAAGGGGAAGGAGGCCAGAAAGCGCTGCGGAGGGGGGCTTTGAAGAGCCCCCCCGCAAGCAAAAAAAGGCGGCGGTGATCAGACCCCCCCCAGCAGGACATCCCCCTAGTGGGGAAAAAAGGGGGGAGTCTGATCGCCCTGGCTGCTATCTGATCTGTGCTGCGGGCTGAAGAGCCCCCGCAACACAGATCAGGAAAACCACCCGAAACCCAGAAGTGGTTAAGGCCAAGTATAGGTGACACAAGGGCTTAATTAGGTAGGGGTTTACAACTCAGTACATGTAACAAAAACACATTTTTTTATGTGACCCTGTTGTGGTTATGGGGGTGAAAGTGGCTTTGAGAGCATGACGCAAGTCTCATGTTCAGGAACCTACAGGAAAACTAAACTGGATGTAATACTCATGTCTAAAAACTTTAAGTGGTCAAACATTACAGGGTGCTGTCTTCTGCTCCATCAATAGGAGGATATAGTGGTGCTCAAATACCCCTTTTCAAAATTCGAGTTTGATCGAATTCGAATAGTAAATTATTCGAGGTCAGTCGAATATTCGAGTCGAATAAATTTTACTATTCGATTCGACCTCGGACTTCGAGCTCACTATTCGAGTCGGTATTCGAGCTCATTATTCGAGCTGACTATTCGAATTGGCCTTAAATAGCTTCCTACACTTGTTTTGAGGGTGAATGATGCAAGAAACATCTTTTTTTCCAAGTAACAACAGCAAGTGATTATGTGGGGATGTTCCTTTAAAAAAAAAAAAGGTGAAAAGAGAAGTTGTGTCCAGAATTTTATTCAGTACTGTATATACTTCTTCTTCTTCTTCTTCTTCTTTATCTTCTATATCTTCTTCTTCTTCTTCTATATCTTCTTCTTCTATATCTTCTTCTTCTATATCTTCTTCTATATCTTCTTCTTCTTCTTTTATATTGTCTTCTTCTTCTTCTTCATCTTCTTCATCTTCTTCATCATCATCTTCTTCTTCTTCATCTTCTTCTTCTTCATCTTCTTCATCTTCTTCTTCTTCATCTTCTTCTTCTTCATCTTCTTCATCTTCTTCATCTTCTTCATCTTCTTCTTCATCTTCTTCATCTTCTTCATCTTCTCCATCTTCATCTTCTTCTTCTTCTCCTTCTTCATCTTCTTCTTCTTAATCTTCTTCTTCTTCATCTTCTTCATCTTCTTCTTCATCTTCTTCATCTTCTTCTTCATCTTCTTCATCTTCTTCATCTTCTTCTTCATCTTCTTCATCTTCTTCTTCTTCATCTTCATCTTCTTCTTCTTCTCCTCCTTCTTCTTCTTCATCTTCTTCTTCTTCATCTTCTGCTATATTGTCTTCTTCTTCACTTATTTCTCTTTTCAATTTTTTTTTTAAAGAAATGCAGCTATTTTTGAGCGTAACAAATAGCTGGTGGCGCACGCATGTTGGAAGCGCCATTGTATGTGCTCCCTGGCAGTGGAAACACACAGACAGCAGGAGGTAAATTCAGCAGCAGGAGGAGGAGGATGAGTGTGTGGCAGCAGGCAGTCAATGAGGCAGGCAGCGTGACATAATAACCCTGGTACCTAGCGGTGATACCAGGGCTGTAAATAAACACAGCAGGCAGGAGGCCCCAGACAGCGGTCGTGCAGCCCACATCGTGTCCAATACACAACTGGGACAACACAGTTTTCAACCGGGGCACCTCAGAAAAAATTAAACCTTTTTTTTAATGGTTTTTTGGTTTTGTTTGTGAAACAAATTACACAGATATATAGCTATTGTTTGACGTAATAGCTGGTGGCAGAGTGGCAGCAGAATGTAATTCTGTGTACCCTGGCAGTGGGAAACACAGACCGACAGCAGCAGCAGCAGCAGGAGGAATGGAGGAGTAATGTGAGCAGCTATTGTTTGACGTAATAGCTGGTGGCAGACTGGCAGCAGAAGGTAATTCTGTGTACCCTGGCAGTGGGAAACACAGACAGACAGCAGCATCAGCAGGAGGAATGGAGGAGTAGTGTGAGTGTGGCAGCAGGTAGGCAGCGTGACATAATAGCCCTGGTACCTAGCGGTGATACCAGGCCGTAAATAAACACAACAGGAGGTCCCAGACAGTGGTCGTGCAGCCCACATCGTGTCCAATACACAACTGGGACAACACAGTTTTCAACCCGGGCACCTCAGAAAAATTAAACCTTTTTTTTTGTAATGGTTTTGTAGTTTTGGTTTTACAACCAATTACACAGATATAGCTATTTTTTGACGTAATAGCTGGTGGCAGAGTGGCAGCAGAAGGTAAATCTGTGTACCCTGGCGTTGGGAAACACAGACAGACAGCAGCAGCAGCAGGAGGAATGGAGGAGTAATTATGTGTGCAGCTATTGTTTGACGTAATAGCTGGTGGCAGACTGGCAGCAGAAGGTAATTCTGTGTACCCTGGCAGTGGGAAACACAGACAGACAGCAGCAGCAGGAGGAATGGAGGAGTAGTGTGAGTGTGGCAGCAGGCAGGCAGCGTGACATAATAGCCCTGGTACCTAGCGGTGATACCAGGCCGTAAATAAACACAACAGGAGGTCCCAGACAGCGGTCGTGCAGCCCACATCGTGTCCAATACACAACTGGGACAACACAGTTTTCAACCCGGGCACCTCAGAAAAATTAAACTTTTTTTTTTTTTTGGTTTTTTTTGTTTTGTTTTTACAACAAATTACACAGATATAGCTATTTTTTGACGTAATAGCTGGTGGCAGAGTGGCAGCAGAATGTAATTCTGTGTACCCTGGCAGTGGGAAACACAGACCGACAGCAGCAGCAGCAGGAGGAATGGAGGAGTAATGTGAGCAGCTATTGTTTGACGTAATAGCTGGTGGCAGTGTGGCAGCAGAAGGTAATTCTGTGTACCCTGGCAGTGGGAAACACAGACAGACAGCAGCAGCAGGAGGAATGGAGGAGTAGTGTGAGTGTGGCAGCAGGTAGGCAGCGTGACATAATAGCCCTGGTACCTAGCGGTGATACCAGGCCGTAAATAAACACAACAGGAGGTCCCAGACAGCGGTCGTGCAGCCCACATCGTGTCCAATACACAACTGGGACAACACAGTTTTCAACCCGGGCACCTCAGAAAAATTAAACCTTTTTTTTGTAATGGTTTTGTAGTTTTGGTTTTACAACCAATTACACAGATATAGCTATTTTTTGACGTAATAGCTGGTGGCAGAGTGGCAGCAGAAGGTAAATCTGTGTACCCTGGCGTTGGGAAACACAGACAGACAGCAGCAGCAGCAGGAGGAATGGAGGAGTAATTATGTGTGCAGCTATTGTTTGACGTAATAGCTGGTGGCAGACTGGCAGCAGAAGGTAATTCTGTGTACCCTGGCAGTGGGAAACACAGACAGACAGCAGCAGCAGGAGGAATGGAGGAGTAGTGTGAGTGTGGCAGCAGGCAGGCAGCGTGACATAATAGCCCTGGTACCTAGCGGTGATACCAGGCCGTAAATGAACACAACAGGAGGTCCCAGACAGCGGTCGTGCAGCCCACATCGTGTCCAATACACAACTGGGACAACACAGTTTTCAACCCGGGCACCTCAGAAAAATTAAACCTTTTTTTGGGGGGGGTTTTTTTGTTTTGTTTTTACAACAAATTACACAGATATAGCTATTTTTTGACGTAATAGCTGGTGGCAGAGTGGCAGCAGAAGGTAATTCTGTGTACCCTGGCAGTGGGAAACACAGACCGACAGCAGCAGCAGCAGGAGGAATGGAGGAGTAATGTGAGCAGCTATTGTTTGACGTAATAGCTGGTGGCAGTGTGGCAGCAGAAGGTAATTCTGTGTACCCTGGCAGTGGGAAACACAGACAGACAGCAGCAGCAGGAGGAATGGAGGAGTAGTGTGAGTGTGGCAGCAGGCAGGCAGCGTGACATAATAGCCCTGGTACCTAGCGGTGATACCAGGCCGTAAATAAACACAACAGGAGGTCCCAGACAGCGGTCGTGCAGCCCACATTGTGTCCAATACACAACTGGGACAACACAGTTTTCAACCCGGGCACCTCAGAAAAATTAAACCTTTTTTTTAATGGTTTTTTGGTTTTGTTTGTAAAACAAATTACACGGATATATAGCTATTGTTTGACGTAATAGCTGGTGGCAGAGTGGCAGCAGAAGGTAAATCTGTGTACCCTGGCAGTGGGAAACACAGACAGACAGCAGAAGGGCAGTACACAGCAGCCCACTGTAGGTGTAAAATGTGTGGCTGCAGGCGACGTAATAGTCAAAGTGAACCAGGCTGGCTTAGTGAGCAGGAGCCAGGAGGTGGTAAAGGGTGGTAAAGCACATTAACGATGGTTCTTAGCCAGTTCATGTCCCCCTCTCGCCGACAACAGGGGCCAGGAACTCGCCTTCCACCCACGCCTGGTTCATCTTGAGAAACGTCAGTCTGTCCACAGACTTGTGAGACAGACGTGAGCGTTTCTCGGTGACCACACCACCAGCTGCACTGAAGCAGCGCTCGGACAACACGCTGGAAGGGGGGCAGGACAGCACTTCCAGGGCGTACTGCGCCAGCTCGCTCCAGATCTCCAGGCGCTTGACCCAATACTCCATGGGATCAACAGGGGCATCGCTGTCAAGCCCGCTGTAGGACCCCATGTAGTCAGCCACCATGCGGGTCAGGCGCTGGCTGTGACCGGAGGAGGATGCTGCTGCATGCACCTCCTCTCTAGTCACTGCTGCCGGAGCCTCTACAGTCCTGTAGAGCTCGTGGCTGAGAGACAGCAGGTCTGTGGGGCGCTTGCTGCTGGATGCAGGCACCTGCTGCTGCCTCTGTGCTGGCTGCTGGACAGTGGGGGTGGAAGGCTGGGGGAAGGCTTCCTCCAAGCGCTCAACAAGGGCCTGCTGCAAGCTCTTTATTTGTTGCGCTGGGTCTCCTCCTGCAGGCGGCAGGAACTGGCTCAACTTCCCCTTGAGGCGTGGGTCCAACATCATGCTGATCCAGATGTCCTCCCTCTGCTTCATCTGGATCACCCTGGGGTCCCTGCGCAGGCACGTCAGCGCTGCCATTGGGAAGAGGCGGGCCACGTCTGCTGGCACATCGACGGCAGTGCTGCTGTCCTCATCCTCCTCCTCTGCCTCGTCAGCCTCATCCTCTCTCCATCCTCTCTCCACCCCCGCACCAACTCAGCTGCACTGTGCTGCTCCCCCTCATCAGCAGCAAGGTCAGGGACCTCCACCAAGTCCTCCTCCTCCTCCCCCTCAGAGGTGGACTGTGCAGCTGCTTGCCGCTCCTGCTGGTCCAAGGCTGCCGCTCCCTGTTCCAGCAAAGCATCGAGGGCTCTGTTCAGCAGACAAACCAGGGGCACCCACTCGCAGACCATAGCATGGTCCCTGCTCACCATGTTAGTGGCCTGCAGAAAGGGAGCCAGCACTAAGCACACCTGCTGCATGTGCCTCCAGTCATCATCGGGGACGATGGACGGGATGTTGCTGGTCTTGTCCCTTCTCTGAGCGGCGGAAACAGTGGCCAGGGCAAGGTACTGGTTGACAGCGTGCTTCTGTTCAACCAGACGCTACAACATCGCCAGGGTGGAGTTCCAGCGAGTCGGAACGTCAAGGATCAGCCGATGGCGTGGCAGATCCAGCTCCTTTTGCACGTCTTCCAGGCTCGCACAGGCTGCAGCCGAGCGCCGGAAGTGACGCACAACGTTCCTTGCCGTTTCCAGCAGTTCGCCCATCCCCTGGTAGGTGCGCAAGAACTTCTGCACCACCAGGTTCAGCACGTGGGCAAGACAGGGGATGTGGGTCCAGCCCTCGCTCCACATTGGCCATCACAAAGCGGTGCAGTGCAGGAATGGCCTTGCGGGCAAAGAAGTGTCTGCTGGGGAGCTGCCAGTCTGGGGCTGCGCAAGCAAGCAGTGCACGAATGTCGCTCCCCTCCTGCACGAGCGTGTACGGCAGGAGTTGGGAGCACATGGCCCGTGCCAGCAAGCCGTTCAGCTGCCGCACGCGACGGCTGCTGGGAGGCAGAGCCCTAACCACCCCCTGGAAGGACTCGCTCAAAAGGCTCTGGCGTGGCCTTTTGCTGGCACGGGAATCAGCAGACACAGCGGAGGAGGCCACTGAGGACTGGCTGCCAGAACAGGCCTCAGTGTCGGCGGCAGGAGTTGCAGAGGGGGGAGGAGCAGTGCGTTTCCGCACTCCTGCTGGTGCTGCTGGAGGAGCAGGAGGGCGGGTGGCTGCTGTTGCTGCTGCTGCTGCAGCTGAAGGCTGTGCAGTGATGGGTGTGGTGCCACTGCCAGCACCAGATGCCTTCAGCCTCTGGAACTCCTCATGCTGGTGGAAATGTTTCGCAGCAAGGTGGTTGATGAGCGAGCTGGTGCTGAACTTTAAGGGGTCTGCACCTCTGCTCAACTTCCGCTGACAGTGGTTGCAAGTGGCGTACTTGCTGTACACAGTGGGCATGGTGAAAAATCGCCAGATTGGTGACAGAAACATCCCCCTACGGCATGGAAGCGCTGCTGCCGCCTGTCTCCCTGTGGTGGTTGGGGGGGGGGGCTTGGGTGCGGCTGGTGGTGGTACTGGCAGATGCTGCTGCTGCTGCTGCGGAGCCTGAGACACCAGCAGGCTGTGGGACCTGCCTACTGCTGCCAATGCTTGCAATGATGCGCCTCCTTGCAAGGCCCACAAGCGCATCCTCCTCCTCCTCCTCAGAGCTGCTGAGGACGACATCCCCTGGAGGTGGTGGCACCCAGTCTCTGTCTGTCACCGGGTCATCATCATCCTCCCCCTCCTGAAACATGTCCTGCTGGGATGATGACCCCCCAAACACCTCTCCTGATGCATGGATGGGCTGCTTGACTGTCGCCACAGTCTTGCTGTCCAATCCCTCATCCCCCAAAGTGCCCATCAGCATCTCCTCCTCCAAATCGCCAACAACAGCAGACAATACCCTGATGGTGCCTGGGGTAAAAATACTGCTGATTGACAGGTCGCCAACTTGTGACGGTGAACTGGCCTCCTCCCCAGACCCTGCTGGGCGGCTGCTGCGAACAGGGGTGGTGGTGGTGGTGGTGAGGGTGGAGGCCTCAGATGCAGAGCTGATGGCGGGCTGCTCATCCTCCGTCATGAGTTGCACCACAGTGTCTGCATGCTTTTCCTCAATGGGACGTTTCCGACCCGGCTGGAGGAAAATCGGAGCAGGTGCTACACGCTGCTGCTGCTGTGTCTCTGCAGCGTGAGTTGCAGATGCTCCTGCTGGGCGGCGCCCAAGGCGTCCACGGCCAGTGGCTATGGGAGGAATGTTAGCCACTGACGCTGCTGCTGCTGCTGCGGAACTGTGCATGGTGGCGCGGCCGCGGCCTGCCACAATGCTGCTCCCTCTCCTCCTGATTCCCTTGTTGCCCTTCCCCTTGCCCAAACCGCGCTGGCTGCCACTTCCAGACATCTTCGATGTTTTGGGCATAAAGACAAAAGTTTTTTAAAAGGGCGGGTTAAAAGTGGGGTACTTTAATGGAGTGGGTTGGTGGGTGAGGTGACTGAGTGAGTGTCCCTAGTACAGTAAGTAAGTAGTAACAGTCAGGAAGTACAACTAGAAGTTACAATAATCAGTAGTAATCACAAGGAAATTTAGTGTGTGTACACTACAGACAGTGAGTGCACACACACACACAGGAGCTAGCCTATGAACAGTGACTGAGTGTCCTAGTACAGTAAGAGTAAGTAGTAACAGTAAGTACAACTAATTACAATAATCAATCAGTAATCAGAACTTCAGAAGGAAATAGAGTGTGTTGTACACAGACAGTGAGTGCACACACGCAGGAGCTAGTAGCCTATGAACAGTGACTGAGTGTCCTAGACTCCTATAGTACAGTAAGAGTAAGTAGTAACAGTAAGTACAACTAATTACAATAATCAATCAGTAATCAGAAGGAAATAGAGTGTGTGTGTACAGTACACAGACAGTGAGTGCACACACGCAGGAGCTAGTAGCCTATGAACAGTGACTGAGTGTCCTAGACTCCTATAGTACAGTAAGAGTAAGTAGTAACAGTAAGTACAACTAATTACAATAATCAATCAGTAATCAGAAGGAAATAGAGTGTGTGTGTACACTACAGTACACAGACAGTGAGTGAGTGCACACACGCAGGAGCTAGTAGCCTATGAACAGTGACTGAGTGTCCTAGACTCCTATAGTACAGTAAGAGTAAGTAGTAACAGTAAGTACAACTAATTACAATAATCAATCAGTAATCAGAAGGAAATAGAGTGTGTGTGTACACTACAGTACACAGACAGTGAGTGAGTGCACACACGCAGGAGCTAGTAGCCTATGAACAGTGACTGAGTGTCCTAGACTCCTAGTACAGTAAGAGTAAGTAGTAACAGTAAGTACAACTAATTACAATAATCAATCAGTAATCAGAAGGAAATAGAGTGTGTGTGTACAAGACAGTGAGTGCACACACGCAGGAGCTAGTAGCCTTAGCCTTAGCCTATGAACAGTGACAGTGAGTGTCCTAGTACAGTATAACTACAATACTAAATACAGAATCAATCAGTAGTAAAGGACAGCAGAAATACTGGTATAGATGAGAGAAATATACTAACAGAGGACAGGAGAGAACAGCTGCCCACACAGGCAGGCCCTGAGGCCTAAAGCTGTAAGCTTGCCTGCAGCAGCTGTCTCTGTCTATGTAACACAAAAGCTACTAACTAAAATACAATGTCTATCTAACTAACAACAATATAGGTGTGTATAGGAGGTGTATGTGAGCAAAAACGCTAGGTAAATGACCACAATAGAGCTCTTGCTAAGCCAAAGCACAAAGGAGCAACTCTCTCTCTATGCAAGTCTCAGGCAAGGACGGAGAAACCTAACATGGCGGCCGCTATTTATAGGGTAGGGGCTGGCCAGGGTCCCCCTCTGTGATTGGCTGCCGTCAGAGGGCCTGGGAGCCCTCTGATTGGCTCTAAGGACATCAATCTGGGCTATGACGCTATTCGAGCTCGGTACCCGAGCTCGAATAGCGCCGTTTGCTCGAATAGCTCGAATAGTGAATGGGCTATTCGCGTTTACTCGAATAGCCCATTCGAATAGCTGCAGCTATTCGGAGCTTGAATACCGAGCTCGAATAGCTGAAAAAGAGCTCGAATATTCGAGCTACTCGAATATTCGAGCTCTGCTGAGCACCACTGGGAGGATATTTTGGCAAATCTTCACCCCATCGGGGGGATCTATCTGCATGCATGCTGTAGTGTTCTCCCCATCTTTAGGTGGGTTTCCTAAATAAAAAGTTTCCTCAAAGATCACTAAAAGATTCCATCAGGTTAACTGAAATACTATCATTGCCCTTTATTGATAAAGCACCAACATAGTATGCAGTAGGGGTCCGCCCCCCATGCCTGGTCTTCCTCTACCGGGGTTCTTCTAGTGCTCCCCTGGCTGTGTTTGTTTAACGCGCAGAGACCCAGTGTTGTAATATTACAACATCACATTTAAGGCTACAAAAATAAACCCTCCTCCATTCTCTTATTTTTAAAACCTCATGTACATTACTAATAGGTCCTATTGTTTAGTTCTGCAACACTATTGGATGGTTAAATGTATAAATAGGTCTGTTTATTTGGCCATGAAGTCATACAACCCTGTTGCCTGCTTTGGAGTATATCATCTTGTTGTATTGGACAGGATACATCAAGATGGCGCCGGACCCGGACGCCTCGGCCACAGGGCTCCGGCCTTTTTCTCCCTTTTGAGGAGGTCTCTCCCTCCACTTACCTCTTGCTTCATCTTGTGCTGGGGTAAGAGGCGGAGGGCATCGGTGGAACCAGTCTGGCCCCGCAAACAGCCACGGACCGCGGGTGGGAAGGCAAGGAAGCGGTGAGCAGCTCGGAGAGGATCAGCTGTTCGGGAGCCCACGTGCAGCATGGAACTAGCTGCACGGAGCTCCGCTGATCTGCCGCCGCTGCCCCCGGACCATCAGGACACCATCCGCGCCGCAGAGGATCAGCTGTTCAGGAGCCCACGTACAGCATAGAACTTAGCTGCACGGAGCTCCGCTGATCTGCCGCCGCTGCCCCCGGACATCAGGACACCATCCGCGCCGCAGAGCATCAGCTGTTCAGGAGCCCAAGTGCAGCATGGAACTTAGCTGCACGGAGCTCCGCTGATCTGTCGCCGCTGCCCACGGAACATCAGGGACACCATCCGCGCCGGAGCCACCGACCCCCACGCAGCATTTGGGGCCCGACGACCAGGTTTGGCTCCTAGGGAGAGGCCACCATACTCCGCACACTCAGGGGACAAATGTCATGCAGGCCTCCGTGCAGGCCTCCAGCGGTGCGCCCGGCCGCACAAACAGCCACTCCATGTGTGCAGGAGGCCTTACCTTCCGGGTCTCCCACGTGGTAGGGGGGTCCTTTCCAGACGCAGCCCCCAGCCCTTATCAGGGTCATCTGCCACCGCCGAAGCTCGTATCGCCCACCACTCAGCCGGAAGGACCAGCGGTGTGCCTGCTCCACCACTCAGCCAGGCACCTGGCGACTTTCCATGGGGACAGACTCTGTTTCGGACTGTTTTTTTTTATCCTGCAGCCCTGGGGTGGGACTCTGCCTCTGTCTCTCTCCTCTTGCCCTGGCTCCTTCTCTTCTCTCTTCCTTCCTCAGTCTTTTTAGCTATTCCTTCTCTTTTCTCTCTTTTCGCTGTCCACTTTTCTCTCTTTCGCTCCTTTCGCTGTCCACTTTTCTCTCTTTCGCTCCTTTCGCTGTCCACTTTTCTCCAGGACACACGGCGGAGCGTCTGGAGCTGCTGCGGAGCTGAGCGAGCGCCACCGGCAGACGGCCACCGGCTGCTCCCCTCACACAGCTCTCCAGACTTCCCCACTCGTCCGTCAGTATAGCTAGTGTGCTGTATATATAAGTGCTGTGTATATAAGTATATGCTACTTGTTCTACTGTACCTGACTGTATATGTTGGACTGCATGCACGTGTTTGTACCATCTCCGACCCTGTCTGTGCCAAAAATAATTCCGGGTACAACCCCCGTTGTACTTGGCGAAATAAACGTGATTCTGATTCTGATCAAGGCTGATGTAAATAAAAAGCTTGAAATATTTTTTTCTGTGATAATTAATAGGTGTAGATCATGCAGATTTTATGACATCATTGAATATACTGATATTGAGAGATTTAGAGCTGGTTATTTCTATTTTGTAATTTTACAACATTGGGTCTAGTGGTAGCAAGGTTTTGTCTGCACAGTAAACTTGAGAAGGCGATAATTTTCTGGGAGGTGAGGGTGAAAGTGTTTGCATGACTAATTGAACAATAGGTCTACTGGATAAGACTTGTGGAATGGAATGTGAGAAGTTTTAGGAAGTTTATGAACAATTTAACCAAGTCTGAGGGCCCGTTTCCACTAGCCACCGCGTGCGGCTGCGAGACACGCGGTGGCACTTCCTGGTCAGCGGAAAGTGCTGATGAATATTTAGTAGCCTCCCGCACGGAAACTGAGGGCAATATCGGCCGAATCGCTAAAGTAAGCGATTCGGCCGGCGGCGCCATTGTTTCCTATGGCAGAGTTTCCCATCGCGATTTGCCTGCGGGGAAACCCTGCGGATTCTGCCCAGTTTCCGCGCTAGTGGAAATGGGCCCTGAGATGGAACAAAACACTGACAAACTCTGGAAACGCAGACCATGGCTTGATGCTTTCAGAGAGAAATGCCTAAAGGTGGTCCCTGAAGAACATAACTCTGTTTATGAAATGATGATTCTTTTCAGGACTGGTGCACACCAGAGCGGTTTGTTTTTTTCACAATTGCAAACTCGGGGGCTGCAGCATTTTTTTGATTTCTGAGGCGTTTCTGCCTCAAAGTATAGGAAGTTTCCACTGAAGTCCTGCCGCTGGTACCTTTACATCTTCTGGCACACCATTATCCTAGCTGTGATCAATGCTTGGCTCCTGTACAAAAGGGACTGCAAAGCTTTGGATATCCCAAAGAAAGAGATGCTAAACAGGAGAATGTTTCAGGCCCAGTTGGCATCTTCTCTTATCCTGATCAGAAGGGCTGGGTCAGTGTCAAAGTGAGGGTGATCATCTGCAAGCCCAGTTCCATCCAGGGGGGGGGGCACATTGACTTACCAAAAGAGGCAGTATACAGATGATGGAGGTTCTTCATCTGCCAAGACAGCCAAAAAGTAAAATGCACACCCTCCACAGGAAGTTTGCAAGGACATGATTGGACATTTTCCCACCAAAGCCGATAGAGGACGGTGCCGACACTGTGCTAAAGGCTACACCAACACACTTTGCAGGAAGTGCAATGTTCGCCTCTGCTTTTCAGAGCAAAATAACTGCTTTTTGGAACTACCATAATTGAATCAGTCAACAAATAAAATAAGCATGATTTGCACATATGGGGCTTGATTCACAAAGTGGTGCTAACCTACTTAGCACGTCTAACTCAGCATGTCTAAAGTCTTTAGACGTGCTAACCAGGGTGCTAAGTAGGTTAGCACCAGATTTCTCAATCAGATCGCGCGCTAAGTACTATGCGCGCGCTAAGTCCCATAGGCTATAATGGGCACTTCGCGCGGAGCGCCCTGCGCTCTGTGCAGTGCGTGCGCAAAACTTTGCGCACACAACTTTCTGTGCGATGCGTTTCGCACGCGAAAAGCTCTTTTAGACGTGCTAAGGGGCTTTTCACAGGCATGCTAGCAGTTAACACCGCTTTGTGATTCAAGCCCATAGTCTGGATCCAGTGTTTTTTATTTTTTTATGATACAAATTTTTTGTATTAAATTGATAATAAAAATTACTTTTTCTTTATTATAATATTGTTATTGTGTATATACATAGACTTATGTGGGTCTTTATAAGCTGTGAAGTACAAATACACTTTTAATTGTTCCTTATATGTGTTCAGAGTGTGAGTGATACTATTGAAATTCTGCTACCCTACAGGCCCAACATTGCAATTTTACAACATCCTCCCCAAAAGTTACTAAAATGTCAAAATTAAAAAAAAAAACACTGATTTGGGTATCACAAGCCTCCTATAACAACATGTGAAAGGTTGAAAAAAATATTGAAGTTTTTTTTCTATATTTGGGTCTCTGGGGGTTAAACAGATCGAGACCCACAGATCAGCGTGGCACAGTGGCTGGCAGCGCTTCTTACATCTTCTACCTTTGAGCTAAAGTGGACCTGAACTCACAAATTCCTCATTGCTCTAAAAAATAAGCAACAACATAATAACCTTTAACCACTTTACCCCCACAGATACGGATATCTCCGTCCCTTTTTCCACCCTGTCAACACCAGCGGTGGAGATATCCGCACCTCCCGCCGCTGTCCGTGCTCCCGCTTGCTTGTGCGCATGCCCCCGCGCTCGTGCGCGCCGCCGCCTGCTCGCCCGGAGATCAATGAATGGGAAAAACTGTTCCCGTTTGTTGATCTAAGCCCCCCGCAATGATCTGCTGCTTCTATGAGAAGCAGAACGATCATTGTGAAAAAAAACCAGTTTCCCAGCCTCATAACACTTCCTGCAAGCGTACTTCCTACGCTTGCAGGTCGCATAAACAAAAAGTTACTGTGGCCATCTTGTGGCCAAATAGTAAAACTACACCCTAAAGCATTTTTCATATACAAATACATTAGTTTTACACTAAAAATTAACTCATTACCTCCCACACTTCCCAATTTTTTTTTTTTTTGTAATAAAAAAAAAAATTACAATAAAAAAAATACATAAATAGTCACCTTAGGGGCTGAACTTTTTAAATATTTATGTCAAGAGGGTATAACACTGTTACTTTATAAACTATGGGCTTGTAATTAGGGATGGACGCAAAACTGAAAAAAAATGCACCTTTATTTCCAAATAAAATATTGGCGCCAACATTGTGATAGCCACATAATTTAAACGGTTTTATAACGGTTTTAATTCCAGTAGCATGCATTATTTAAAAACTATAATGGCCGAAAACTGAAAAATAATACATTTTTTCCTATTTTCCCATTAAAACACATTTAGAATAAAATAATTCTTGGCATAATGTCCCACCTAAAGAAAGACTAATTGGTGGCGAAAAAAACAAGATATAGTTCATTTCATTGTGATAAGTAATTATAAAGTTATAGATGAATGAATAGACGGAGCGCTGAAGGGTGAAAATTGCTCTGGTGCTCTAAGGGTAAAACCCCTCAGTGGTGAAGTGGTTAAAGGAGTTATCAGGCTGTGGGGAGGGAGGGAGGAAGGGAGAGGGTTTAAAGAAACAGTTTAAAAAAAAAAAACAGGAACAATAATATTTACAATAAAAAAATAAACATGGGGGGAGCGATTAGACCCCACCAACAGAGAGCTCTGTTGGTGGGGAGAAAAGGGGGGAGGGGGATCACTTGTGTGCTGTGTTGTGCGGCCCTGCAGCTTGGCCTTAAAGCTGCAGTGGCCAATTTTACTCAAAATGGCCTGGTCACTAGGGGGGTTAGCCCTGCAGTCCTCAAGAGGTTAAGTTTCTTCTTCAGGCATGTTTCAGAACTGGATCAGAACCATGGTTCTGATCCAGTTCTGAAACATGCCTGAAGAAGAAGCTTAAAGCTTCAAAAGCTTGCAAAGAAATCGTATACAGTTAATTATTAAAGGTATCACCTAAACAACTTTTGTTGTTATGTTATGTCTTTGAATTATTCCCAATTTGTTTGACCTTTCTGCACACATGTATTTATATACATTATCAGCCTGATGTCATTCAGTTAGTACTAGTGATGGTGCTTGTCCTCTTCTTGAGTTTTGTACATGTCTTTGAATTATCTCCATGACTAATGAACTAATACCACATGCAACTGGCCTCACTATAAGGCTCCTCCTACCCACAGATGACACAAAGTGTTTGCAAAGGCAGAAAACTGCCATGGCAGTTTTTCTGAAAGGAGGCATGGCTAACCAACAAAACCTGGATTTTGTGGCACAAGTGGTCAGTTTTTAGACATTTTATTCCAGGTAGTCTGTTATAAATTCTGCTGCCTGTGCTGATAGCGGTGGTTTTAGTTTTACATCAGGTCCGCTTTAAGAATATTTTAAAGCTAAGAATATTACAGAAAAGTGGTAAAAAATGTCTTGGATTTATTGATGTCCGGGGTTTATTGATGTCGGTACAACAGCACTAAATAAACATTCAAAGTGAAGTAGGCACGCAAACATATGGGTTTCTTTCACATCTATAAATACGTAAGATACAAATACAATAGCAAAACAGAGCACAAAAGGTAATAAATGTGTTCCATCTAGACTAAAGCCCGAGACAGACAAAAGATCTACTGAAGTTCTCTATGTACGAAAAAAGACTCCCAGGCAAGAACCATGAAATGCATTTAAAATTGCAGAGGCTCTAGAGATGAGTATGATCTTCCCTTTCAGTTTACAGCTGTATACTATTTTCATAGCCTTTTAGTTGCGTAACCCGTGCTGCAGGACTGGGAAGAGATTGAGGCAACTGCCAGAGGATAAAAGAAAAAGTAAGTACATTATAATCCTAACCTCCGAAAAAAAAATTGCTCAAAAACGTAACTGGTATGGAAGTAAATCACCAAATTACCGCAGTTTTGTGAGGTGTTTCGTTGCCTTTTTAATTCAGGTTTCCTGTTGTTTGAGTAACAGCCTAAAAAATGACTCCGAACATGGGATGCTGAAGTGTACTTGAACTCAGGAACACTATTGGTAGCAAAAGCCGTGTGTAAATTCTACAGATGGGCCAAACATCAAATTTAAGATTTGCAAACGGCGAACATGAAATTCCTCAAAAGTTGACGAACAGGCGAATCTGGCAAATCTCCATAGACTTCAAAGGACAGACGAATTCTAAAACCTACAGGGTCTGTTTCTGGCCACAAAACTGATGGAAAAGTTGTTTCAAGGGGCCTAACACCTGGACAGGGACATGCCGGCATAAAGGCCAGAAATCACATTGTATTCCTAAATTGGTTGGAATAAAGTGCTTTAAAATTTCCGGCGTATGTACACATCTATCACACTTACAGACTAAATGCCACGTTTAATGCACCAAAGTCTGCAAACAACCGCAAAGACCTTTGTTGATTACGTCAGGTGAGCATTTCTTTGTTTCTACTAGTTGACACTTCCAGGACATAAATGTTAGTCCTCTTGGTGGCAATATTTGTGTAGTGGTGGGAAGTGGCTGCCATGCCTATGCGCACAATCGTAGGAGTGCAGGTGATCGCGGTTTTCCAGTCTCTATGGTCAGGCTGAGGTTCTTCCGTGACAGTTAAGTGACCAAAAAAACACTGATACTGCACTGAGGCCTTATACACGGTGCAGTAGTGGATACTAGATGCCAGTAGTGGTGTGAAGGATTATTGGGTTATGGTCAGTGCACTACTAGGACCAGCAGACCTTTCTCCAACAGCACTGATGTCTTATACAGGGGCCAGTAGTGGATATTGGATGCCAGTAGTGGTGTAAAGGTTTATTGGATTATGGTCGGTCCACTAATAGGACCAGCAGACCTGTCTCCAACAGCTAAGTTGCGCACTGGCCACATTAGAGCAATACAATAGCAAGAAAAACAATGTATCAGCCCTAAGAAGGGCTTATCTGTTCAGGACAATGTGGTAGCAGCAAGAATCTGCACTAAGGACACAGAAATATCAAAAATCTTTCTTGGTACAAATACAAAATTCTTTTCTTAAAAAAGAGAAAAATGATCTCTATAGGGTGCTCCTCATTAGCATAAATATTCACAAGAATTTCAATAGTTATTGGTAGTAAAGGCTTAAAACATTCAGCAGAGTATCAATTGGCAACGACACGTTCGTTTCGGGCAATGAATGCCCTTCATCAGGCCACTGTGTAAGCACTTTCTGCAAAATAATCAAAACAAAATTCCAATTAACACATTAATATAATGTATCAACAAGCAAAAAACCACACCCTAAAGAGATTTCACAAGAAGAGAAAATATAGACCAAGTGTGTTCCACACGAGGCCCAAAATCAGGGCCTCCACACAACGTCTAAGAATATGAAAAGACGTTGTTCTTAGACGTTGTGTGGAGGCCCTAATTTTGGGCCTCGTGTGGAACACACTTGGTCTATATTTTCTCTTCTTGTGAACTCTCTTTAGGGTGTGGTTTTTTTGCTTGTTGATACATTATATTAATGCGTTAATTGGAATTTTGTTTTGATTATTTTGTAGAAAGTGCTTACACAGTGGCCTGATGAAGGGCATTCATTGCCCGAAACGAACGTGTCGTTGCCAATTGATACTCTGCTGAATGTTTTAAGCCTTTACTACCAATAACTATTGAAATTCCTGTGAATATTTATGCTAATGAGGAGCACCCTATAGAGATCCTTTTTCTCTTTTTTAAGAAAAGAATTTTGTATTTGTACCAATAAAGATTTTTGTACCAGAAGAATTGCAAGACTCTGTGCTTCATGTACATTTTAAGTCCTTTCTATGAATATAGTGAATTGTTTGAAGTGAAGTGGATCACATCAAAAAGGACCTAATGGTTTTTTAGTCTTTTCCTTCATTGCTAAAAAGACACGCTCCCAACTACTATACTACTAAGGACACAGAACACAGGCTTACCTAACTCTCTCCCTGTCACAACACACTGTCCCTCATTTGCCTAGCAGAGAAGCCAAACACAGACCTCAAAATGGCTTCTGTGCTGGCTTTCTGATAGGTGGTGGTGGTGGGTGGTCCAGGTGGAAGGAATAGCTGATTGGCTGCCGTATGCCTGCTGACTGTGAGGTAAGGGATCAAAGTTTAGCTCAATGATGATGTATAGGGGGCGGGTCAAACACGCCATGTATTCGCCTGAGGGGGCAAACGCGAACACCCCTTGATCACTGGAAAAAAATTTGCCGGGTGAATAGTTCGGCCCATCTCTAGTAAATTCCTCTTACAAAGATAATTTTGCACTTACATTTAATTTGCCCATTACAAGCTGCTCTGATAAATCAGTTGGCAAACTGATTTTATATGCAACAAAAAAGAAAGCGCAATAAGCCCCACACTGGGGTGATTGCCATGGACAATTAAGCACAATGGAACAATATTACCGTAAATTGAAAAAGTACCAAATAGTAGGTCAAAAAGTACTGTCAAAATTATTCCGAGTATTTTTTTGCTTGCAGGTGGCTTAAAATGGGATTAAATTACCAAAACTAAATTTTAATTAAAGAGCACCTACATTATAAATTACAGTTTGGTTTAAACCTAATAAATTGGCAAGATATATAAAATCACACCTAATAAATTGTGATTTTGTCACCCCCAGGGTCCACATTCCACATATGGTCTTGAAATCCCTGTCCCTTGTATAAAATTGGGCGCAGGCCATTTTTTTTTCTTTCCTTAAGATAGGTGCAAAGGATGCTGGGGGATTGATGTCATAACTCCACCCCCTCTTGTGATTCTCCAAACCTACAACCTCTGTGAAAAGAGATGTAATCTAATCCAGACAGGCAGACAGACATCTGAAATACGAATTATTGCAGACAGACATGATAAGACAGGCTGCAGCACTTCTGCTGTGTTTTTTCTCTCCTACACACTGTGAAAAGAGAAGTCATTTGATCCAGGCAGGCAGAGAGCAGGGGAAGGAGGGGCAGGGGAGAGAACAAGGCTGGAGGGGAGGACACATGCTGAGTGATTACTTTAGCATGAGGATAAAGAAGAAAGTGCTGCTACATATACAAATGGGAGTCTGTTCTATCCACTACAGTGTACCAGATGTTAACTTTATATGTTCATCTAACTGTACACAGTGCATAGACTACATATATGTATTGCCATTGAGGCCTCTTCTTGCACACTACATGCGGTTCAGGTTTTTTATATGATCTGATTTTTGATTCCGATTAATTGGAATCAAAAATAAGATCGTATAAATAAATCAGAATCCAATTTAGTGTGCAAGAGGCCTCAGACATTTTTTGGCCAGAGGTGCTCTTTAACTACTCATAGTTACAAAAAGTAACATGTATGTCATTTGTAAAATCATTTATTTTCTCTGCAGAGCAGTAGAGGCTTATTAACTGTATCTCTTGTCACCATTTAGTAAGGGGGCTTTTAGGACCATTGTAACCCAGGGCCGGGCCGAGGCATAGGCTGGAGAGGCTCCAGCCTCAGGGCGCAGTGTAGGAGGGGGCACATACAATTCATTCAGCTGTCATTCCTAATTGTGTATAAAGTAGAAAGAAATAAGAAAAGAGTAGCAGTGACTGCAAGCCAGATAACTAGATATTAAGGTGTTGGGGAGGTTGTGGTCCCTGTGGCCCTCTTAGTCTAATAGCAATCAGTGTATGACAGCTGGGGTGGCAGGGATGGAGGGGCGCACTTTGGTGTCTCAGCCTTGGGTGCTGGAGGACCTTGTCCCTGCTCTGTTGTAACCCCTCACACACTCCAATGAAATCTGGTTCACCATGAGCTTGCTGGTTAGTCTGTACCTCTCGGTGTTACAAGTCCTACTCCATAGAGCCAAATTAATCCATGCCATGCACTGATGAGGATCAAACAATCCGAAACAGTCTGTATGCATGTTGGATTATTATGGCTCTGTAGAAAATTAACAAGCTGACACATCATTGCATTCCAGCGGTTCTGGAGGTGTGTTTAGCTTCTAAGGGTAACAATGGTTAATTTGCATATATCCAGCAGTGATGCACTGGGAGACATCTCAAGCTCACTCCAACCTGAATTATCGCAAATTCTTTCTGTTTTAAGAAAGCAAACTTTTGTTTTTCTTGTCATCAGCAAAGACAAGAATCTACCTGTGTCTGTGTCTTCACCCCCCCCCCCCCCCCCCCTCCTTTCCCCTTTCTGTTGAAGTGACAAAGCTGTTGCCAGGGTGATGTGTCCATTCAGCAGAAGGAGGTGGCATAGTGAAGACACAAGCACAGGGAGGTTCTTGCCTTTGCCGATGACAAGAGATAAGTAAGTTTCTACTGCTCTCTGCGGTGAAAATAAATGATTTTACACACAGGAAATACTTCTAAACACTTTCAAATGTTCTTTAATGTAACTAAGTGTAGTTAATGAAATTTATGTTATGGGAAGATAATTCCACTTTAAAGGGTATTTTATTGATGAGGTGGTAAAATATCACCTAGGAGAAACTCGGTAGAAAAAGTTAATTGAAAAAGGGCCACATTGTCTCATTTCTTTCTGCAGGAATAAAAATACTGACATCAGATGGGTTTACTTTTATTATGTGATTTTTAACACCATGGTTAATTAAGCATGTTTGTTGTGCAAATGACTTTTTGATGTTACGGTTGCACCACAGCTGGAGTGCCACCTGGGCTGGAGAGGAAACGGATACGGAATGCAATCATCGGAGATACAAGTACTTTTAAATGAAGCCTTATAAAAGAACTTGAAAGTGCAAACTTCATTTCATTCAGAGATGTGACTGACATTCATAATCATTTATGCTGTGCAGACCATCACATAACTCCACTTTCCTGCTAATACTTTTCTGCTCAGCTTGGCTTAGGCTATCTTTAGGCATAGAAAAGTGCTAGCCAGATTTAAAGTGTACCTGAGAGGAGAAGCATCTCAGGTTCCATAATTACCTGGGGCTTCCTTAAGCCCCCTTGAGGGTGCTTGTCCCTTGCCGTCTCCCTGGGTGGCTCCTGTCACCTGCAATAGTGCCCAAAAGCCTGGCCTAGTTGCACTCCATCACACATGCACGGCCCGACCAGGCGTGCTCGCCCATCACACTCCCGCGGCTGGGAGCACTCTGTGCTAGAAAACTCCCAGGAATGGAAGTGCGCCTGGCCGGGCCGTGCATGCACGATGAAGCATGACAGGAGGATGACAGGAGCCACCCGGGGAGATGGCAAAGGATGAGGGGACTTAAGCAAGCGCCAGTTAAGTATGGTGCCTGAGACTATTTCCATCTCAGGTTCTCTTTAAGGCTTAAATGATCTGTCTCATTCAGTACTCTGGGCATATTTCTGCATAAGCCACATAGGCCATAGACTGGGATGCTGTGATTGTCAAGGCTGGAACCAGGGGCATAATTAAATGGGAGCAGTCAGGGCTGTTTGGGGGTCCCTTCCCTTCTTCTGTTACAGGGGACTATACTTCAGATCAGGTACTGGGGCGTAACAATAGACCCTGCAAACCCCATGGGGGAGAAGTTTATTTTCCCTGTCCTGAGATACTGACAACTAAGGGCATGGAGAAAAAAAAACTCCCTGCTCTCTGCTCAATTGTTCTAATACTGCATCTGCTCAGCCACTGATAAGGAATCATACAAAGTTTTGCAGACAAAGATTTGTAGACAGCCCCTATTCAATTTTCAGCAGGGCTTTGTGCGTTGTGTACAGCACTGCTCTACCTCCAGCCTTTCTACCCCTCAAACAAGTGCCGTGTACTGTAGTGATGCTGGAGAGGTCTGCACAGAGCCAGTTCTGCTCCATCAGAGATGGACAGAGTGAGTGTGATAAGCTAAGGCTGGGAACACACTTGTCTGTCATTTTCTGTGTGCATTTTCTGCTAACCACGTGTGTCTGTATGTGTGAAAACATGCACGTTTTATCACAGAAGCTAATGTAATTGATAGAGAAAATGCCTGCAGTGCTTCACTGCTGTCTGTTTTTATCGGCATGGGGAAAACACATTCAAGTGTGCACTAGTCATTTGAATAACATTGGTTCTCAGTTTACCTGTGCGTAACGTGGGGGGGGGGGGGGGGGGCATTCAAAGTTTTGCAGGAGGGCACAGTGATTTCTAGTTGCACCCCTGATCAGGTGTTTTTGTGGCTATACTTGTTATGGGTGTGAAGGTCATTATGGCCAAACTTGTTCTATGACCTTTGTAAGATTGGTCCCCAGGCTGTGGAGGGCACCAAGAGGAGGCAAGGAAAGGATTGAGGACATTGGTGTGGCCTCATCAAAGTTTCACTGGTGACCCGTTGAATTGTAGTTATGCCACTGGCTAGAGCAGAGTTGCTGTACCGCCTTCATTTTTACTGACCATTCATTTGTCTGTCTAGTGTTAGTGGTTCATACTAGGCATACATGCAAAAAGGGCTCAAGGAAATTTGGTTGCTCAAAATATAGGCTAGCAGGGTACTGGTAAATTTCCCAATATTTTGCCACAGTAGAATCCCTTTATAGTAAACTCTAAGGGACTGGGAAAAGTAGTTTACTATATCAGAAGTTTACTATATCAGAAATTGTCATTCCCAAGCACACAAAGTATTGTAGCCAGATTGTGCCCCCTAGTCCCTCCCCCTCCTCAGTATTGTACAGTATTTGTAGCCACATTGTGCAGCCTAATCTCCCCGTATTCTCTCTTCCGTCTCCAGTACTGTAGCCTAATTTACCCCCACACCCTTGCAGCATTGTGGAGTGCAAGCAGGGCATACTCACTCAACTCCTCCATGTTCCAGGACTTGCACTCGGTAACACTGCAAGGGGAACGAACACAGGGGAAGCGAACAGGGGGAGCACACGTTACCACACAGGATAGATGCCAGCCTTGGCCCAGCCCTGATCCCATTGGTGCTGATACCTGAGATGTAATGGGCCATCCAGAAGGGATTTGGAGCGGTCCGGGGAGTGTCGAGGGAGTGATCGGCTTGCAGTGGGCTGGAGGAAGCCCCAGGTATGTATAAATTTCTTTTTTTGTCTCCATCTCAGGTTCCCTTTAAGTTTTCTCCCAGGAGATACATTTTCATCTTCAATTGAAAAAGTACCAAAAAGTAGAATAAAAAGTACTTTCAAAAGTATTGTATTGCTTGCCGGTAGCTTAAAAGACATTTTAGTATACACATAGCAGAGTCTTATCTAATCCAGGCAGGATACAAAAGGCAGCACCGTACTCTATGCTCTGGACTTCTTTTCTTCCTCATTCCCTGCTCGCATGTACAGGGGCATAACAGTAGACCCTGAAAGGGATGCAGCCACAGGGGGGCCCAGAAGCCGAAGGGGGCCCCATGGTGGGAGAATTTTCTATTCCCTGTCCTAAGCGACTGTTCTAATGACTGCATCTGCTCAGCCACTTATAAGGAATCATACAAAGCTCAACTCCCTGCCTCTAACCTCTTCACCCCCTCCCAAGTGCTCTGTACTGTAGTGATGCTGGAGAAGTCTGCAGAGCCAGTTCTGCTCCATCAGAGATGGACAGAGTGAGTGTAATAAGCTGAGGTTGGTTTTCTGTATGCGTTTTCTGCACACCATGTGTGTCTGCATGTGGGAAAACATGCATGTTTTATCACAGAAGCTAATGTAATTGATAGAGAAAATGTGTGCAGTGCTTCACTGCTGTCTTTTTTATTATCTGCACGGGAAAAACACATTCAAGCGTGCACTAGCCAATTGAATAAAAATGGTTGGGGCCCCATCCAAAGTTTTGCAGGGAGGGCCCAGTGATTTCTAGTTATGGCTCTGTGCATGTATAGGGTCACCATACCTGGATAGGAGAGGGGGGGACACCTTGAGACACCTTGGGGAGCCCCTACAGGCTCTGGGACCCAAGAGCAATTGCCCCCTTTGCCTCTGGAAGCACCAACCCTGCCCCACTTGAGCTGAGAATGGATATTTTTGTCTGTTCTTTGCTCATTGAGTGAATGGCTCCTATCTTACATATAAGAGCCGTTCACACTTGTCACACGGCAATGAATCTGCAGCATCCGGTGCAGTAAGCGGATCGCACATCTGTGCAGTCCGCAGCAATCCCAGGCAGGCAGATTTATTCACCCATATAGCCTACGGGGTCAACGCATCCGCCACAGGCTCCAGCCAGACCATTGGAGTGGATATTACAATGTACGCTCCCGCTGGCCTGGAACAAGTGGGAACTGAGCCTTACCTACACTTTTTTCCCCCAAAAAAGTATGACATTCAAAAAAGAGCAAACACTTAACAGGAATGTAAATAGCTTTGTTAGCCACAGTTCCCAAAGAGACTTTATAAAGTTTTAAGGAAAACAAGGAAGAGAGCGGAAATGTAGAAACTGCCGATTATACACTCGCTGATCTCAAAATAGGAATTTTTTTATGCCCAGGAAATGCTGTGCATGCCAAAATCTCTTCTAATATTCTGTTGAATCTGAGAATTACCAGGTTTCCGTTGCATTGTCAGTCTTCTTTTCATCCATGACAAACATGTGATATGACAGGCTTATCATTCATTTGAAAAATCCGATTATCTGAATTGAATGAAAAGCCAAAGATGTATGGATTGTTTTTCTTTTGTGGATCTCGTGTTGCCAACAGTACTGCTTACCGACAGGCGCGTAAAAAGGGTGTTTTGTAGTGGACTGAGTCACAGGAGATGCTTTTCAACCAAACAATATAATGTTTATTCAAGCCTGGGGTGCTGGACAAGAGAGTCCAGGTACAAAAAGGTTTGCAGTTACAATAAAGTACAGTCCTTGAATAATGGATGACAGGGATTTGCCAGCAGAAAGTAGCTGAACTTTTTCATCTTATACTGCAGTGAGGAGATCATAACTGTGCTTTAGTCAAATCCCCCTTTTTTGAAATGTAAAGCAGGTCTTTGGAGATAAGGCAGATATGATGCCTGCTTTCCCAGCCTCTCACACTAGGGGGCATGTTTATCATATATTTAATTTGCAAATACACACAAAATTTGCATATGCATGTTTTCAAATGTACATAAAAAGACTTAGAGCGGAGCTGTGAGGAAACATAGTAACATGTAGAATGCAATAAATTATTCTGGATAATCACTTTTATGGTAAAGGATACCTTAGCACTAAATGTATTTAAAGGACCTCTGTTGCGAAAATCTTAAAATTTTAAATACATATTAACATATACAAATAAGAAGTACGTTTCTTCCGTAGTTAAATGAGCCATAAATTACTTTTCTCCTATGTTGCTGGCACTTACAGTAAGTAGTAGAAAGCTAAAATTACCGACAGATTTTGGACTAGCCCATCTTCTCATAGGGGGGTTCTCAGGGTTTTCTTTATTTTTAAAAGCACTTAGTGAATGACAGTTGCTCCGTCCAACTACCAATAACGTGTGTAGAGAGCAGAGAGGCTGGCCATATAAATCTTTTTCAGGAAACATATGCATAGGAGCACATACAAAAAATTGCAAAAAGGCGTAAGAAAGAGTCAACTAAAAAAAAGACCCCACAATTGTGATAGCAAACTTGTGCACGTGGGCAGTGGCGTAGCTAAGGAGCTATGGGCCCCGTTGCAAGTTTTACAATGGGGCCCCCAAGCACTCTATACATAACAATTGATACGGCGCACCAAAACCTGCCAATGGCAACTACAGTGTTAGAGGTGCAAGAAGGGGATGGGGAACAGTTTGTTAATGATTACCATTACTCAAAGTATCTATAGAAGTGATTATTATGAGCACAGGACCAATAGAGAGCTAATACTGTAGTTGAGGGAGGGTCCTTCGGGCCCCTCTGGCCCAAGGGCCCCGATGCGGTGGCTGCCTCTGCAACCCCTATTGCTACGCCCCTGCACATGGGAAATCATATTCAGAATTCACAATGAGGAATGTAAATGGCCCCTAATACTAATAGTTACTCACAGGAAGTACAGTAAAAAGTATTGATGTTATTACTACTAACTAGAAAAACATATCGATAATTTTTGATTGTTTGACTGCTGATGGCTGACTGCATAGAGCATATTGGCAATGGTCACAATGTAAAATTAGCAGTATGAAATAACATCAGTTATCCTTTAGGTCTGCAGCACTTTTATTAGTTTATTAGATATTATTATTAGTATTTGATTTATTTTGAATGCAAAGTAAAAGTCCGGATGGCTCCCCTTGTGCACGACTCGGGGAGCCCGGCGTGGCGGTGTGGTTAGCTGGGCTTTGAAGTGGTTAATTCCCAGGTGATAAGGCAAGATGCACATCAATGTCTCAGCCTGCCGGGGGACCGCGAGCCAGTGGTCTGAAGTATTTGTTCAACAAAACAGTTACACTTCTTGGGTTTTATTTCATGCTTCTTTTCCAATCCTGGCATCTAATCAGATGGGAATCTGCCAGCAATCAGCTACACACCTGTCAGCTGCACACCGGCTAATGTCTGTTAACTGCTCCCTGTCCGGACTTAGGATCGGTAGTTCTGCCTGAAAAAGACTGGGAAAGGCAGAGATGTGTGAGGTTCTTAACCACTTTGCACTTGTTTCCCCCTTATGGACCAAAACAGTTTTTACATTTTAGCTATGTCCCTATTTAATCAGCAATAGCTTTAGCTCTACTTATGACACCTAAATGAAATATATATTGTTTGTTTGTTTGTTTTTTTCAAGACAAACTAGGCTTTCATTGTGTGGCTTTTTTCCCCTCAAACAATATTGTTTTCTATGCATTTTAATGGGAAAAAGAGGACAAAAAATGAAAAAAAAACAACATTATTTCTCAGTTTGACCTATTCAAGTTTTAAATAGCGCTACTTGAAATAAAAAGAACACATTTTGTTGGCTATTTCTATCACAAAACCTAGATTATGTTCCTGTCACAATTCATGGTGAAGAGATTTGATTCTGAAATAATGCTACGGTGTGTATTTTTGGAAATATTAATCTTATTGGTTCTAGGAACATATATTGCCTTTCACCAATTAGTGCTGCAACAGATAGAACCAGAGGTTTTCACAGAAGCATTACCCAACCGTGCACAGCGGTACTTCAGCTACAAGATGTACAGTGGCTTGCAAAAGTATTCGGCCCCCTTGAAGTTTTCCAAATGTTATCACATTACTACCACAAACATTGATCAATTTTATTGGAATTCCACGTGAAAGACCAATAGAAAGTGGTGTACACATACACACGGAGAAGTGGAACGAAAATCATACATTATTCCATATATTTTTTACAAATCAATAACTGCAAAGTGGGGTGTGCGTAATTATTCAGCCCCCTTTGGTCTGAGTGCAGTCAGTTGCCCATTGACTTTGCCTGATGGGTGCTAATGACTAAATAGTGTGCACCTGTGTGTAATCTAATGTCAGTACAAATACAGCTGCTCTGTGACTGCCTCAGAGGTTGTCTAAGAGAATATTGGGAGCAACAAAAACACCATGAAGTCCAAAGAACACACCAGACAGGTCAGGGATAAAGTTATTGAGAAATTTAAAGCAGGCTTAGGCTACAAAAAGATTTCCAAAGCCTTGAACATCCCACGGAGCGCTGTTCAAGCGATCATTCAGAAATGGAAGGAGTATGGCACAACTGTAAACCTACCAAGACAAGGCCGTCCACCTAAACTCACAGGCCGAACAAGGAGAGTGCTGATCAGAAATGCAGTCAAGAGGACCATGGTGACTCTGGACGAGCTGCAGAGATCTACAGCTCAGGTGGGGGAATCTGTCCATAGGACAACTATTAGTCATGCACTGCACAAAGTTGGCTCTTATGGAAGAGTGACAAGAAGATAGCCATTGTTAACAGAAAAGCATAAGAAGTCCCGTTTGCAGTTTGCCACAAGAGATGTGGGGGACACAGCAAACATGTGGAAGAAGGTGCTCTGGTCAGATGAGACCAAAATGGAACTTTCTGGCCAAAATGCAAAACGCTATGTGTGGCAGAAAACTAACACTGCACATAACTCAGAACACACCATCCCCACTGTCAAATATGGTGGTGGCAGCATCATGCTCTGGGGTTGCTTCACTTCAGCAGGGACAGGGAAGCTGGTCAAAGTTGATGGGAAGATGGATGGAGCCAAATACAGGGCAAACTTGGAAGAAAACCTCTTGGAGTCTGCAAAAGACTTGAGACTGGGGGGAGGTTCACCTTCCAGCAGGACAATGACCCTAAAGATAAAGCCAGGGCAACAATGGAATGGTTTAAAACAAAACATATCCATGTGTTAGAATGGCCCAGTCAAAGTCCAGATCTAAATCCAATCGAGAATCTGTGGCAAGATCTGAAAACTGCTGTTCACAAACGCTGTCCATCTAATCTGACTGAGCTGGAACTGTTTTGCAAAGAAGAATAGGCAAGGATTTCAGTCTCTAGATGTGCAAAGCTGGTAGAGACATACCCTAAAAGACTGGCAGCTGTAATTGCCGCAAAAGGTGGTTCTACAAAGTATTGACTCAGGGGGCTGAATAGTTAAGCACACCCCACTTTGCAGTTATTGATTTGTAAAAAATGTTTGGAATCGTGTATGAGTTTCGTTCCACTTCTCACATGTACACCACTTTGTATTGGTCTTTCATGTGGAATTCCAATAAAATTGATTCATGTTTGTGGCAGTAATATGACAAAATGTGGAAAACTTAAAGGGGGCCGAATACTTTTGCAAGCCACTGTATATCTACGTCCTTGTGGCTTAGATGAAGTCACAGAGGACGTAGATATACTGTAGTGGTGGATAAAGTGGTTAAAGGGAAACTCCTAATCGGGGAGCTGAGTGTAGTTTGTCTGCATATGTTGCAAGAATACATGAAGGAGGTTATTTCAGCTTCAAATTTTTTTCATGCGGATATAAAACACAGCCACTCCCCAGATGGGGATGGTCTGAAATGTCAATTTCTGATTCCCCGGAAATTCTGATTATTGCCAATGCCGGGTACCAATTCTGCAGATTTCTGACTTTCTCATTTCTGATGAGTCTTTTTTGACATATTTTGCATTCTCTAATTTGGCAAATACTCCTGAGTTGACTCTGCATTCTCTGATTGGTCCAATGCTTCCGAGTTCTGTGATTGGGCTAAAAATATGAAGTTATGGTAATGAGTTCCAATCGGAAATGCAGAAGTTTCATTTGCACACAATCTGAATGAGTATCTCCATCCACTGAGTTTACAGAAGAAACACTATCTTTATCAGTATGACCAACGTGGATTTTGATTGGGGATTTCTGCTGAGACTGTCAAGAAAATAATTTTAGCTGATCTCTGCTCAGGGCTGGACTTTGCATTAGGCATGAGCCTAGAGGCACCAGTGTGCTGAGAAGAGACCGTCATGTGCTCAAGAACCAGCCTTCACTCCATCCAGCACACCCATCCCGCTTTCTATGCTCCGGAGGCGGTTTTCTTAGTGCAACTCCAGGATAGTGAGGGCGGGTGCCAGGGGCGTAACTAGCAATCACAAACTGGCAAGGCAAAAGAAAACAACTTATTATAAGATGGAAGCACACTTGTCTGTTTGTGTGTTTTCTGCACAGGAAAACTGAGAAGCAATGTTAATCAACTGGCTAGTGCACACTTGAATGTGTTTTCCCCATGCAGAAAAAAACAGCAGTGAAGCACTGAACACATTTTCTCTATCACTTGGGGAGGGGTGGAGAGGCTGGGGGCAGCGTACTATACACAAGATCCTGCTGCACAATGAATAGGGACTGTCTACAAATCTTTGTCTACAAAACTTTGTATGATTCATTATCAGTGGCTGAGCAGATGCAGTCATGAGAACAACCATGCAGAGAGCAGAAGGTTTTTCTCTCTGCACCCTTAGTTGTCAATGTTTCAGGACAAGGAACATCTCCCCCAAGGGCCTTCCTGTGGATCACTGAACAGGGACTGTCTACAAATCTTTGTCTACAAAATTTTGTACGATTGCTTATCAATGGCTAAGCAGACATAGGCCTCAATTCACGGAGCATTATCAAACGTTTATCAAACACTTTATCAAACGTTTGATAATTTACCTCATGGGTAAAATCTCATTTTTAATTCACTAAGGTGTTATATATTTGTTGAACGTTTTAACGGTAAAACATTCGATAAATATATAACACCTTAGTGAATTTAAAATGAGATTTTACCCATGAGGTAAATTATCAAACGTTTGATAAAGGGTTTGATAAACGTTTGATAATGCTCCGTGAATTGAGGCCACTGTCATTAGAACAACTGTACAGAGAGCAGAAAGCTTTTTCAATCTGTGCCTTTACTTGTTAGTGTCTCTGGGCAGGTAAAAGACACTTCTCCCCCTTTGAATTTAAATTTCAATTACGAGTAGCTACGTACTATTTCCAAAAATGTAAATCTGGCCCTCTGTTCACTTTTATAAATATGGTGAACAAGAAATAGCCATTATTTAATAAAAATGATTACACTCTTCTGGATGATCTTTGTAAAAAGTCTTCATTAGGATGCTATCGCTGTACCTCATTTAATAATTCTAACATGTGTATAGCACCTGCCACCTGTTGGACTCAAAGTGCTTGAAAGCTGCAGCCACTATGGGTGCACACAAGAGCCCACCCTGCAGTGTCTAAGAACTCCTTACTGAATAGGTACAGGCTTACTGAACAGGAAGAGCCGAAATTCAAACTCTGGTCTCCTGTGTCGGACGTGGTGCCCTTAACCAGTACACTATGCAGCCACTACTTAAAGAGAATCTGTATTGTTAAAATCGCACAAAAGTAAACATACCAATGCGTTAGGGGACATCTCCTATTACCCTCTGTCACAATTTCGCCGCTCCTCGCCGCATCAAAAGTGGTTAAAAACAGTTTTAAAAAGTTTGTTTATAAACAAACAAAATGGCCACCAAAACAGGAAGTAGGTTGATGTACAGTATGTCCACACATAGAAAATACATCCATACACAAGCAGGCTGTATACAGCCTTCCTTTTGAATCTCAAGAGATCATTTGTGTGTTTCTTTCCTCCATGCACTGAAGTTTCAGGCTGCTCTTTTCTTCCTGCAAACAGCTTTGCCCTTGTCTGAATTTCCTCAGTATGTGAAAGCCCAGCCAGCTCAGAGGACGATTTATCCAGCTTGTAAAAGATAAGAGAGAAGAGAGAAGCTGCTCTAATCTAAATAACACACAGGCAGTGTGCATAGAGGGGCCTGGAAGGGGGAGTTCATAGCAGAACCACAACACTGAAGAACTTGGCAGCCTTCCAGACACAGGCCTGACAAGTCTGACAAGAGAGAGATAAGTTGATTTATTACAGAGACAGTGATAGTATAAAGTGCTGCAGTAAGCCAGAACACATTAGAATAGCTTTTGGAACTTGTAGGATGATAAAAAACAGGATGCAATTTTTGTTACGGAGTCTCTTTAAAGCGGATCCGAGATGAAAAACTAACTATAACAAGTAACTTGTCTATATCTCTTATCTAAAGTTTAGATAGTTTACACAGCAAATCTAGCTGCAAACAGTTTTAATAGAATATGATTATTTATTCCTGTGATACAATGACAGCAGCCATATTGTTTGTAAACATTACACAGAGGTGGGCTTATCTGTATCTTGAGCCATCAGCCTAATCCCCTCTCCTCCCTTTTCCCCTCTGCCTCTGAAATCAATGGCTAGTAACACCTCCCCTTCCTCCTGCCCAGACTGAGCAGACTTGCTACTGCCAAGGCTCTGAAAACCTGTGGGCGTGGCTTTTTTAGTTTATAGGGAATCAGAGTATTAAAAGAAAAACACAAAAGTATTTGGCTTGAGGAATGCCCTATAAACAATAGGAAAGGAACACAATTATGCAATGTGTAAACGTTCACCTCGGATCCACTTTAAGGCTGAGTTCACATTTGTGCTAATAAACAGTCCGTTCCTGGATTGGAAGAGAACAGATTGGAACCGATAGGAACAGATCCAATGTTAACCTATGGATCTGTTCACTTCCGTCCGTTCAAACGGATCCATTTCGCACGATCTGCAAGTTTCTTGCCGCACCAAATTTTCTGGACCGCTGAGCCCAGCGGAACGGAAATGGAAGGTTTAGCGCTGCATTGGGGGCACTGAGAAAAGGGAAGGTTTCTTCACACTAGAATAGAAAAATCCACTTATAGGGTGGGGGTCGGGTTGGAATGGAAGCAGCGGAACGGAAACAGAGTGGCAACCGAGTGAAAATGGATCCGATCGACCGGTGATCAGATCCATTCTCACAGATCCGTCTGAGCTGAGACTTACTGTTCCCTAGACCACAGTTCCCCAACCCTGTCCTCAAGGCCCACCAACAGTGCATGTTTTGCACAAAAAAAAAAAAAAAAACACAAGCAAGCACAGGTGGGATAATTAGTGTCTCAGTATCAGTAAAGCTGATTAACTATCTCTGTAGATTTCCACAAAACATACACTGTTGGTGGGCCTTGAGGACATGGTTGGGGAACGCTGCCCTAGAGACCATTGATGGCTAACCTTGGCACACCAGCTGTGGTGGAACTACAAGTCCCATGAGGCATTGCAGTACTCCGACAGCTCTAAGCATAACTCGGGGAGGCAGAGGCATGATGGGATTTGTAGTTTTATCACAGCTGGAGTGCCAAGGTTAGCCATCACTGCGCCTAGACCATCAGGGTTTATATACAGCTACAGATGTCCTGTGAGAGTGAGAGGGAGGAAATATTTCCAGTGGAGGAGATATAGAAGGAGAAACCCAAAGAGACTAAACTTTTCCACGCTAGCCAAAACTAAAAATATTCTTTTCCTGGATTCGGGCCTTTAAAACCTAATGTGTGAGAGAAACCTTCGGGAGGCCTGGCTCAGCAGACTGTGATATGTGCAGACAATATCTGGTACATTCCCTCTGGCATAATGTTTCCAGAGATTGATGCTGCCTTTTGTGAAGTTGGTAGAACACGCCACGAGGGACTTGTTAGAGCTCAGCACAGGTATGTGAAAGCTGATAATCTCTTTCTCTCACTACGGAGTGCTGCCTTATATCTCCGTGTGACAGCTGCCTGTTGTGCGCAGCTCAGTCCTGGGTGACAGGGGCTTACACTTTATTAAAGTTACTTAAAAACCAGCAAGCTGCCTGTCTGTGTTCATTGTCACCTTGTTGCTAATCCCCCAATCACGAGTCTGAAAGGTTAATGGGGACGCCACGGCGGGCTATTGAAGCACTGACAGCGCCAGCGATGTTGAGGAAGCACATTTATTTGATGTGGCAAAACGTGCGCTGCTGCGCTGGCCATTGAATTCAATGGTCCGCTCAGAAATAACATATTTCTTGCGTTCATTTGCACCCGGTTTGTGCTCTCACAATCAGATGACCTACTTTTTTTGCACATTGCTTGTTTCCAATACCAATGAAAAAATTCCAAAGCACATAAAAATGTTCTGGTGGAAAAATGCATTGGCAAATCTGATCGCAAACGCGGTCGCAAAAGCTCCCGAAAACAAGAACATGCCCACAAAATCACAAGGAAAAGTATACCCCCTGCCTTTGGGCTCTTTCACACTAAAAATCGTGAAACGCAATTGTAAATGCGTTTTGCATTTCGCAATTTGAATAGCTGTTTAGGGCTAATGGAACTTTTCCACTTAAAGCCGCCATGAACTCAGAACTTCCTCTCTGCTATAAAAGATAAACAACAGCATAATAACCTTTACAGAAAACATTTACTCGTTACAGCCGATACAAATCCAGCAGTAAATCTGTTGTGTGTCTTCCTCTTGCTTTCATGGATGCAGACATAGGGTTAACATCCTGTGTTTACAAATTAACTGCTCTGTCATGGCAGCCAGCTGACACAGCTGAGAGATCAAATTACAGTTGTGATTAGTAACAGATGAGGGCGGAATTAGACAGGCTAAACTCCCTAAATGCATACAGGGTGCATTTCTCTCTGTTTTCCTTCTGTCCTGTCCAAGGGTCCAGGTCCACTTTAAAGGATACCCCAACTGAAATGTGACATAATGAGATAGACATGTGTATGTACAGTGCCTAGCACACAGATAACTATGCTGTGTTCCTTTTTTTCTTTCTCTGCCTGAAAGAGTTAAATATCAGGTATGTAAGTGGCGGACTCAGTCCTGACTCAGACAGGAAGTGACTACAGTGTGACCCTTTACTGATAAGAAATTCCCCTTTTTTACCTCTTTCTTGCTCTCAGAAGCCATTTTCTGCTAGGAAAGTGTTTTATAGTTGGAATTTCTTATCAGTGAGGGTCACACTGTAGTCACTTCCTGTCTGAGTCAGGACTGAGTCAGCCACTTGCATACCTTATATTTAACTCTTTCAGGCAGAAAAATAAAAAAAAAGGAACACAGCATAGTTATTTGTGTGCTAGGCACTGTACATGCCCATGTCTATCTCATTATGTCACATTTCAGTTGGGGTATCCTTTAAAGTTGGGCTTTAAAGCAAACCTAAAGTTTGAAAAAAATGTGTGGTTCGCCACTAAAAAAACAAAAACGTTCCTTACCCAAGGTATCTCTACAGCCTGCCACACCACTACCTGGTTGTTTGCTCTAGGCCTTTCCCCATCATGTGATGCCCAGCCAATCAGTGAGTGCAAGGATGTTCAAAGAGGGGGTGTGTGCTGACTCTATAAACAACAGCTTTTTATTAGTTCGCAAATAAAGACTCTGGACCATAGTGGTGGCAGAAGACATTGTTAGGTAAATACTGCCACAGTTTGTGCTACCAGCCGCCAATCTTGGTAGCCACCTCAACTTTTATTTCTAAATTCAGGTTGATTTTAAATGCTGTACGTGAGAAAAAGTTACCTGTTTTCAGAAATGAATAACTGAACTGCAGAAATCAGAGATAAAAGAAATTCCACCATTCAAGATCATGTTCTTTCATTTAGTTCCCAATTATAGTTTTTTGATGACACAGTAAGACTGATCCTGTTTCAGAATAAAGAAATGTATTAACTGATAACTTTGTAATCTGTATTAAACATTAGCAAAGGACCCTCTCTGGGGCGTTCTTGTAATTAAAACCTTATACCACTTCTTTAGGTAATTGAGAAATATATCCATTTGTTTTGCAGTATTGAAAGCTCCATAGTGAAATCTGTCAGCTCGAACCTAACAAAGGGTCCGACCAGGATAACAATCCTCAGTAGGGAGAGAGTGTTTAACGCCAAATATGCAGAGTACCTGGCTGGGTGTATAATGGCAGTACTTGCTATTATCGGAGGCAGTATTGGCACTACGGTCATAATGTCAGCATTTACTATCAGAGGAACATAATGGGGACACTTAAAGGGGAACTTTAACTCAGGATTGAGCTTCATCCCAATCAGTAGCCAATACCCTCTTTCCCAAAAGAAATCTTTACCTATTCAGTAGGAGACCTTGGTCAAGAATTCCTAACACTGCTACTGCCTATAGAGCACGTCCTAGTGGCTGCAGCTCTGGCGCTTTGAGTCCGCCAGGAGAAAAGCACGTGTATGTTCTGTGTCTTGTCTGTGAGGGGCACACCTGGCGACCTTATAATTCTTTCTGAGGGACACACCTGGTTACCTAATACTGCTATGTGGATGGCACATATGGCTACCTAATACTGATATCTGGAGGGGGAGACATAGCTACCAAATACTGCTGTCTAATGCTAGCTACACACTAGGAGATTTTCTGGCAGATTTACTGTCAGATCGATTATTTTCAACATGTCTGATCTGATTCCCGATCGATTTCCCACAGAAGTGAATGGAAAATTGACGGACAGGGCAGTTTCTAGGCTAAAATGCACCCAGGGTGTAAACTGCTATCTGGAGGGACATAATGGCAGCACAAGGCATGGATGGATGGAAAAACATACCATATTTTTCAGACCATAAGAGGCACTTGACCATAAGATGCAACCAGGTTTAGAGGACAAAAAAAAAATACTAAACATGGTGTGTCCACCGTGACTGAGGCGCTACACCTGCTATTGCCGAAATTCTGTTTTGTCCCCACGTTTATTGCCTGATGAAGCGGTCGTGGCCTGCGAAATGCGTTGCACTTTTTTGGGTACTATTTAATAAATGTGATTGCTGCTAGTCTTTCGAGTCTGCTTTATGGAGGTAAGTCTACCACTTCCTCCCAGCAAATTTTAAACTTTTTATCCGCTTTTACCCTGCTGGCGCCTCTGTTCTCCTACTGCTATATGGTGTGTCCATGGTGCAGGGGCATCTTGTGGAGCTTCTCCCCCCAGACTATAGTAATCCCTCCCTAGTTACAGCAATACCCCCTCAGTTACAGTAACCTCCCCTATTAGTTCCCCCTAATTACCTTAATACCCTCCTTATTACAGTAATACTCTCCAGTTACAGTAATCCACTGGCCCCGCCCACACCACTTATAGTAACGGGTGCGCGCGCGGGTGTGGTGGTTGCACGCTCGCACGGGCGGGCGCGGAGTAAAAAAAAAACAGACCTAGAGCCCGTTTTTAAATGGACTTGGGTCTACTAGTAAAGGTATAATATGATGCACAGTCTCACTTCAGCTGTTTGTTTAAATATCTATATGCATAACGTTTGTAAATGAGATACAGTAGTGGCTTTATTCACAAAGCCGTGATAACTCTTATCCCGGTTGTGCTAGCGTTTTTGTGCGCACTAGAACACACATAACGTTTGCATTTGCACATGAAAGCGGCCATGATTTCAAGCGCAAATTCACGTTTGCGCACAAAAACCGTTACGCGCGTAATAGCGCTAGGGCGACTGTGATAAGAGTTAGGATGGCTTTGTGAATCAAGCCCCATGTCTGTAAAGCACTATTAGAGTGTGATACGCCCTTTTTGTTCACTGATACCGATTATATTCTTTGGCCGCTTTTTTTTTTTTTTTTAAATGAAAATTCAATAAAAATTGAAAGTTAAAAAAAAAAATAAATAAAACACTGGAATATCACATGTTACCTACGAATGAAATTTCAGGTAGAATTTGCGACGATGTTATTACATGAAGGCCTCAGAAACCACAGTACATTTCTCATTCAGGCTGGCGAATCTAAAGCGTATCCAACAGGCTTTTAATTTCCACTGTGTTCTAAGCAAAAGGTTCTGAAGATCTAAGCACGACTGTTAGAATATTCAATTATTTTGGTAACGAGGAGCTTTCATTAATATTTCCTGGAACATCTTTCTAACTGTTTATTTCCACGTAATCTCCTGAACTCCCGTTAATAGTAACATATATCAACGCAGCTAATTATCTCCTACTGTATCTGGCGAATGGAGTCTGGGCTGCCAGTTGCTTCATTACAGCGATGCCAAAGAATTCAAACATTATTAGCACTTAGTGTGGCAATGACATGCTCGGCAATGATTTGTGCATGATGGATAATGGGAGGTAATGTTAAAAATTGGAAAAAAAGAAATCAAAATATTTTTATTTATGTATTTATTTTACAGCTAGACATGACAGCTTATAGGGTACTGTCAACACTTGTACATGTAGTAAATGTCTATTACCCAACCTGACCATGTGACACTTGAATATCTTTGCAAGCAGGGCACCATTTATACTTTGTGATCAGGGAAATGACGACAAACCATGGGTCCCCCTAGCAAAACTTTGATGGGTCCACAGCAGGGGAAAAACTAGAAACCACTGGGCCCCCTGCAAAACTTTAGATGCCCCCCCCTCCCAGCTGTCGTTGCTGGAGGGGGAGCGCTGATGGTAGCCCGAGGTGAAGGGGGAGTTGGTGCCCCTCTCCCTACTGTTGTTTGTGCCTGCTGCTTTCCCTAACTGCACTGTGCCCCCTCCTGCCCCTAAAAATGGCCTCTAGCACCAGAGCCAAGGCCCCCCTCAAGCTTCTCCATCTAAGGGCCCTTGCAGGGGCTATTGTTATGTCCCTGGTCCCCAGTGTTCCCACCCTTTCCCTTGCCTACCCATAATTACCCTCACAGTCTGGGGGCCCATCTTGCAAGGGTCATAAATAAAGTGTGGACATCCTAATATTCACACCCATAACAAGTGTAGCCACAAAAACACCTGATCTAAAGGATGGACCCATTTATCGGAGGGAGTGAAGAAGTTAGGGCCCCTTACAGCTCAGGGCCCCCCTGCGGTCACAAGAGCTTCTCCCCTCTATTTATGCCTCTATTGTATGCCCTTAGGCCAAGGATGTTGCAGCTCCCCTTTCACGTGCAGCACCCCTCCCATTCCATGTGCAGCCCCCCCATTCCATGTGTATTATCCATGTACAGAAATCCCTCTCTGTCATGGCCATCAGTCTCCCTTTTCTGTGTCCACCCTCACCCTCCAATTTTCAGCCTCCTCTTTCATATGTAGCAACTCCTTTTCATGTCCAAGTGTCCCATTGGGTTGCAGCCACCCAAAGCCCAGGCCTTTGTGGCCTCACCAAAAATCTGTCCTGAACTCTGGTCCCAGGGGAAGTAGGCGAAATGTTGTCCTGCCACGGTAAAAAGAATCCTGACATAAACTATGAAAATAATAAATGTTGATTGGATTCTTAGGGTTGCCCCATTTATAGGTATCCTCTATCCTGTTGGTCTGACCCTGATCATGGGAAGAGCAATCAACTACTTTGGTCTTTTCACATGATTTGTATTGTATCCCCTTGCAGAGAAGGTCTTCCACTGCTTCTCCTCCTTCTTTCTCCGTAGGACAGTGCATCACATTTGGCTGAAGACTGCCATCAGGGGGATACAGATATGTCTGCACTGGGCTCAGCATGCTAAAGCTTTTTTCATAAATTACATAAACAAAGTTCAGATATTTTTATTCTATGAAGAGATCCAACAAGCCCATTTCTGATTGTGTGGCTTCTTAAAAGGCACCTTCACTCAGCTAAAACATGGATTGTCAAACTCAATCATTTAAGAGGCCAAAATCTAAAATCTAGCCTAAGTTGTGGGTCAAACTGTTAAGATTTAACATTTATTGAACAGTGTCAAGCTGAAGTTTATTGTATTACGGCAGAAAAGGATCAAGATGAAATGTGACCCAAGGCAGGATGCTAAGCTTCTCCTCTCCCATAATCTTTTTGGTAAGCTGCCACACAAGAGGCATGGATGCCGAGAGGGGGCTCCATGGTAATTTTGCTTGGAGTCCTGTGGGTTGTTGCTGCACTCCACCTCATACTGACAATATTTCTGGAGGGCCACATAAAATGACAAGGAGGACGGCATTCCGATGTGGGCTTTGTGTTTGTTTAATGCAACAATCTACATATATAAAATCGGATGTATGTGTGTGTGTGTGTGTATGTATGTATGTGTGTGTGTGTGTGTGTGTGTGTATGTATGTATGTATGTATGTATGTATGTATGTATGTACAGGGAGTTCAGAATTATTAGGCAAGTTGTATTTTTAAGGAATAATTTTATTATTGAACAACAACCATGTTCTCAATGAACCTAAAAAACTCATTAATATCAAAGCTGAATATTTTTGAAAGTAGTTTTTAGTTTGTTTTTAGTTTTAGCCATTTTAGGGGGTTATCTGTGTGTGCCGGTGACTATTACTGTGCATAATTATTAGGCAACTTAACAAAAAACAAATATATACCCATTTCAATTATTTATTTTTACCAGTGAAACCAATATAACATCTCAACATTCACAAATATACATTTCTGACATTCAAAAACAAAACAAAAACAAATCAGTGACCAATATAGCCACCTTTTCTTTGCAAGGACACTCAAAAGCCTGCCATCCATGGATTCTGTCAGTGTTTTGATCTGTTCACCATTAACATTGCATGCAGCAGCAACCACAGCCTCCCAGACACTGTTCAGAGAGGTGTACTGTTTTCCCTCCTTGTAAATCTCACATTTTATGATGGACCACAGGTTCTCAATGGGGTTCAGATCAGGTGAACAAGGAGGCCATGTCATTAGTTTTTCTTCTTTTATACCCTTTCTTGCCAGCCACGCTGTGGAGTACTTGGATGCGTGTGATGGAGCATTGTCCTGCATGAAAATCATGTTTTTCTTGAAGGATGCAGACTTCTTCCTGTACCACTGCTTGAAGAAGGTGTCTTCCAGAAACTGGCAGTAGGACTGGTGTGAGAAAACGCGGAAGAGCCGCCGCCATGAGCCAGCGGCAGGCGGCTCTTTCCGCGCATAGTGGCGCCACACACGGAGAGGCAGCCGCCTCCTCTCAGTATGAGGCGGCTGTCTCCGTGCAGGGCTCAACGGAGCGCGGAGAAACCGCCGCGTCGGACGCGGCGGTTAGCGCGCATGCCCCCGCTGCGGAGGTAGCGCAGAGCGGGGCTGGTGTGGCTGGGACACGTAGTCCCTCTAGATTTAGAGTGACGCGTGCGTGCGCACTCCGGCAGGGTTTATATGACAGCCAGAAGTAGTCAGCTGACCAGGCTGGTCAGCTGACTCTGGCTCCACTACTCATTGGTCCAGCACCGTGGGAGGTGCTGGAGAGGTACATGTGTATATATACTGCTAGCTGGTCATTCCCCTGGTGTCTGGCGTTGCGATCACATACGTGGGAGCACCCAGATCCGTAGTCAGACCTGCAAGTGTGCCGGGACCAGCTGGAGCTGTAATCCTACACTTAGCTAGATTCTGTTGATAGCTTAAAGTACTAGTTTGATTGTGATTATCTGTTATGACTTCCTGCTTGCCTGACTATCCTCCTGAACTCTGATCTTGCACCTCGATATTTCTGATACTCTGTTGCCGAACCCCGGCTCGTCCTTAGACTCTGCTTCTGCCTCCTGATTTTGTACCTCGATATATCTGATACCCCGTTGCCGAACCCTGCCTGTACTTAGACTCCGCCTTTGTCTCCTGATCTTGTACTGTATCTGTCCGTGTGTGTACGACCCGGCTTGTCCGACCTCGAGAACCGACCTTACCGTTAGAGGCGGTTCCTCGCTCTGTTAGCGACCCTTCCTCCTGAGGGTTACTTTCAGACAATCCTTCCTGCTGTCAGCCCGACTCCTCCCGTCTTGGAGAGTCCGGGTCTGCGGAAGGTATCCGTGCAGTACTCCTTACTGCACTGAGGCCTAGTCCTCTAAGTGTTACTGTTACACCTAACACTACACTCTACTCAGGTGAACAGAGGTTAGCTGGTATATCGGATTATCGGTGATACTGCAGATCACTTATAATCTGGTATACATCTGTATTCCCCGTGATACTGCAGATCACCGATAATAAGATCCTCTATGTGCTTCACCGATCATTACAACTGGGAGTTGAGCTTGACTCCATCCTCAACCCGAAAAGGCCCCACAGGCTCATCTTTGATGATACCAGCCCAAACCAGTACTCCACCTCCACCTTGCTGGCGTCTGAATCGAACTGGAGCTCTCTGCCCTTTACCAATCCAGCCACGGGCCCATCAAGACTCACTCTCACTTCATCAGTCCATAAAACCTTACAAAAATCAGTCTTGAGATATTTCTTGGCCCAGTCTTGACGTTTCAGCTTGTGTGTCTTGTTCAGTGGTGGTCGTCTTTCAGCCTTTCTTACCTTGGCCATGTCTCTGAGTATTGCACACCAAGTGGTTTTGGGCACTCCCGTGATGTTGCAGCTCTGAAATATGGCCAAATTGGTGGCAAGTGGCATCTTGGCAGCTGCACGCTTGACTTTTCTCAGTTCATGGGGAGTTATTTTGCGCCTTGGTTTTTCCACACGCTTCTTGCGACCCTATATTTCGAATGAACTGCTTGATTGTTCGATGATCACGCTTCAGAAGCTTTGCAATTTTAAGAGTGCTGCACCCCTCTGCAAGATATCTCACTATTTTTGACTTTTCTGAGCCTGTCAAGTCCAACTTTTGACTCATTTTGCCAAAGGAAAGGAAGTTGCCTAATAATTATGCACACCTGATATAGGGTGTTGATGTCATTAGACCACACCCCTTCTCATTACAGAGATGCACATCACCTAATATGCTTAATTGGTAGTAGGCTTTCAAGCCTATACAGCTTGGAGTAAGACAACATGCATAAAGAGGATGATGTGGTCAAAATACTCATTTGCCTAATAATTCTGCACTCCCTGTTTGTGCCGCGATCACGCGAAAACGCCTTGAACGAAACTTGGTATACAGATCCCTTACTACCTGGGATGATATGTTCTGGGGGTCTCGCGGCCCCCCTGCACACGTGTGCGGAGCTACAAACAGCCAATCAGATTTCACCCATTCAAGTCAATGGAAAAATGTAAAAGGCTGCCATTCTCACAATAATCAAGCCAGAGTCCCCACACACGGCACAGTTGGTCACTTGGTGACCGAGGTTACAAATCCAGAAAAAGTAGACGGAGCATAAAATCGCCAATCAAATTTCAGCCATTCATTTTAAATAGGAAAATGTAAACTGCAGCCATTCTTAGACTGTTAATCGCAGGGTTCTCAAACTTGCCACAGTTGGTCACTGGGTGAATCCGATTAAGATTCAAGAAAATGGGTGGAGCCTAGAACAGCCAATCAAAATTCACCTATTGATTTTCAAGGGGAATATTTAAACTGCTGCCATTCTTACACTGTTAATGGCAGAGGCTTCAAACTTGCTACAGTCTGTCTTTGGGTAACTGGGGTCCAAATTCACTAAAGGGACGAGGCCACAAACAGCCAATCAGATTTCCTTGGTGGATAAACTGCTTCCATTCACACATTTTTGATGCCAGGAACCTGAAAGCTCACAAACTTGGTCATTGAGTGACTGTGTGTCAAGGTTACAAAAAGTGGGTGGAGCCAAAATCAAATTTGACTAGGAAAATATAAACTGCAGCCATTCTTACACCGTTAATGGCAGGGTTCTCAAACTTTGCACAGTTGGTCACTGGGTGAATGAGATTAAGAATTTGGAAGGTAGGTGGAGCCTACAACAGCCAATAAAAATTCACCTTTCGATTTTCAAAGGGAATATTTAAGCTGCTACCATTCTTATACTGTTAATAGCAGATGCCTCAAACCTGGTACAGTTGGTCACTGGGTGATTAGGGTTCAAAATCTGAAAGGGGCAGAGCCACAAACAGCCAATCAGATTTGTTTATTTTTCAATGGGAATATGCAAAGTATTGATACCAAGGACCCCAAAGCTGATAAACTTGACAGAGTGACTGTATGTCAAGGTTAGAAAAACTGTGCGGCGCCAACAACTTAATTTTTTACAAGGCAGGGTTCCCAAACTTGACACAATTGGCCACTGCCTGGGGGACTGGGATTAATATTCAGAAGTGTGGGGGAAGCCTAAAAACAGCCATTCAAAATGTACCTATTGATTTTCAAGGGGGAACATTTACATTGCTGCCATTCATACACTCTTAGTGGCAGAGGCCTCAAATCTGGTACAGTCAGTCACTGGGAGACTGGGGTTTAAATTCTGAAAAGGGAGTGGGCCAAAAACAGCCAATCAGATTTGTTTAATTTCAATGGTAAAATGCAACTTATTGATGCCAAAGACCACAATGCTCATAAACTTGGTCATTAAGTGACTGTATGTCAAGGTTAGAAATAGTGGGCAGAGCCAAAAACAACTTTTTACATGGGAAAATATAAATTGCAGCTATTCTTACACTGTTAACGGCAGGGTTCTCAAACTTGACACAGTTGGTCACTGGGGGACTAGGACTAATATACGGAAAAGCAGGTGGAGCCTACAAGAGCCAATCAAAATTCACCTATTGATTTTCAAGGGGAATATTGAAACTGCTGTCATTCTTACACTGTTAATGGCAGAGACCTCAAACCTTCTACAGTCAATCATCAAGAGACTGAAGTTCAAATTCACTAAAGGGGTGGAGCCACAAACAGCCAATCAGATTTGCTTTTTTTGGATAAACTGCTTCCATTCACACAATTTTGATGCCAGGAACCCAAAAGCTCACAAACTTGGTCATTGAGTAGTGACTTTGTGTCAAGGTTACAAAAAGTGGGTGGAGTCAAAAACAGATTTTTCTGGGAAATTGTAAACTGCAGCCCTTCTTCACTGTTAATGGCAGGGTTCTCAAACTTTGCACAATTGGTTACTGGGTGACTGGGATTAATATTCATAAAAGTGGGTGGAGCCTAAAAAAGCCAATCAAAATCACCTGTTGGTTTTCAAGGGGAATATTAAAATTGCTGCCATGCTTGCACTGTTAATGGCACGAGCCTCAAACCTGGTACAGTTAGTCATTGGGGTTCAAATTCAGAAAAGGGGACCGAGCCACAAACAGTTTCATTTCTTGGGAAAATACAAATTATTGATGACAAGGACCCAAAACCTCACAAACTTGGTCATTGAGTGACTGTATGTCCAGGTTACAAAAAGTAGGCGGAGCCAAAACCAAATTTCACTGGGAAAATGTAGACTGCAGGCCTTCTTACACTGTTAATGGCAGGGTTCTCAAACTTTGCCCAGATGGCCACTGGGTGACTGAGATTATTATTCAGGGAAGTCGGTGGAGCCTATAATAGACAATTAAAATTCACCTATTGATTTTCAAGGGGAATATTTAAATTGCTGCCATTTTTACACTGGTAATAGCAGATGCCTCAAACCTGCTACAGTTGGTCATTGAGTTGGTCATTGAGTTCAATTGCTGGAGAGGGGCGCAGCCACAAACAGCCAATCTGATTTGTTTAATTTCTATGGGAATATACAAATTATTGATGCTAAAGACCCCAAAGCTCACAAACTTGGTCATTGAGTGTTTGTGCGTTAGGGTTAGAAGAAGTGGGCGAAACCAACACCGGTCAAATACATACCCGTGCAATGCCAGGTCATCAGTGGGTGGAGACAAATACAAATTTCACTGGGAAAATTTAAACTGCAGCCATTCTTACACTATTAATGGGAGGGTTCTTAAACTTTGCACAGTTGGTCACTTAGTGAATGGGATTAATATTCCGAAAAGTGGGTGGAGCCTACAAAAGTGTATAAACCTTCACCTATTGCTTTTCAAGGTAATATGTAATTGCTACCATTCTTGCACTGTTAATGGCACAGGCCTCAAACCTGGTACAGTTGGTCATCGGGTGACTGGGATTCAAATTCAGAAAAGGGGGTCCCATCAGATTTTTTCATTTCAAGGCAAATTATTGATGCCAAAGACCACAAAGCTCACAAACTTGGTCATTGAGTAATTGTTAAGGTTAGAAAAAGTGGGTGGAGTCGACACCAGCCAAATACATACCCGGGCAACGCCGGGCAATCAGCTAGTGTTTAATAAAATGTTGTTTCTCACAGTATAAAAATGTACAAAGTACATTTCCAGCTAAATGACCCTGTACATGTGAACCTCACTAAGACAGCAGGAGGTCCGGAGTCCTTCTGGTTGAGTCTGATAACATTACTGGCATCTAGGTCAAGGTGCATGTAGTAATCCAATGTGCCATTATCTGTGGAGTTTCTAAAAGATTGTGCCTGAGCATGGGCAACCTTGGTAGCCATTGTGGTGAAGGTTAGGTATCCTACAACACACTTCACATTCTTCTCCGACACATGTCATGTTCTCAATATACAGGCTTCCACGTGGGCTATCTATCTATTTTATTGAAAGCAAAAATGGTATTTGTGGCTTTACTACTTGAGTATGAGCATTGCAATCTCAACTTGGTAAAGTCTCCAATGAAAACACAACTGCCACGTTTTAAATATGCTAATAGGAGTAGGTTGCACCATAACTATTGTTCCGATGTTTTGGGATTATGTCACCTCTAGGATCACAAGGCATAGACATTCATTTCTGCCGGCTTCCTGTCTAGCTGTAAGAGCTAAAAACCTAATAGCAAGACAGTCTTTTACAAGGACGGTCTTTATCCGGTCTTCCTAATTCCCATAGACTAGCGAGAGAAAGTAGAAGGAGAAGAAAACAGGTCATACCTACCTGCTATTCTTTTTCATTTCAGCCCTCCAACACTTTTTTATTATAGGTAGGATCCCAAAGGTACTTTAGACGTCTTACAATGCCTCTGAAGTCCATTTAGCAAAAAAAAATAAAAAAATTTTTACATCCTTGTTTTCATAATCATTTCCTTTAACCATGGTTAGGATGAATGACCTAGACGTCCCGTGGAAGGGTATAGTAGGCCATCATACGGATTACAATATGCTATTAATACTATCTTTGCACATGCATTCACCTCTGTTATTTTTTATTAAGCATCCGCACCACTATCATCTCCATCTGCTGTTCCGACCACAGAGAGCTATTCGTAAAAAACATCAGAAAGGACATCCAGCTACAAAAGAAATTGCCCCAAATAATTTACTCTGTGGGAAAACAATGAATAAAGGAGTGCAAGTCTGTTCACATTGAAGAACCGGTATAATGAGGAGATAAAACTCATTAGTAACAAAACACAGTTCATTAATTCTAATTTGGGACTTTTTAATAATGCTATCAATTCATTCTAGGTGGTGGTCATGAGGCAGTTAAGCATTCTCATGCATAGCGATCTGCAGGAAAGTATGCCCCGGGCAACTTCTGTCAATTGGAAACACAATATCAAACTGTCTGAAAAAAAGTACTTGAAGAGGTGGAATTGAATAGACTATCAAAGATGAGAGCTGGTCAAATCCACACGAGACACATAAAGCCTGAAGGAGAGGAACATAATAACCGACTAACCTTATAACTTATTATTTTGTGTTTGTATTAGGTATACATGTGCATCTCCCTAAAGTAATATAGTAAAACGAGGCTATTGCTCTTTTCTTCGCAAATTCCCATGACGTCTTAGGGAATTTCATGGCGTGGTATGTTTTTCACAATGAGTGACATTGGTGTCCTTTCATTTTATATAACGTTAGAGTCTGTGCAAACTTGTAAAGGTATATCTAAATAAGTATCCTAGCAAGGATATCCAAACTGAACCCGTCATCATACACTAAAAGTTTTGGTGGATTTGGTGGATTTACACTTTGAAAAGCAACAAATGAACTCTTGTGACCTTGGAAAATTCACAAGGCATGGTGTATTAATTTAATGCATTCAGTAGTCTAACCTGGTTTTTGCTGCCAGGTTGGGCCATTAGGGATGGTTGGAAACGGCAATTTCTGATTCTGCAGAAATTCCGATTTCCGCCATTGCCGATTATTGCTGTTCCACAGATTTCCGATTTCCATTAATTTTTTTTTTTTTGCTAATTTTTTGAATTCTCTGATTGGCCAAATACTTTTGAGTTGACTCTGCATTCTCTGATTGGTCCAATGCTTCTGAGTTCTGTGATTTGGCTAAAATTAGCAAGTTGTGGTAATGCAGAAATATGATTTCCATTTTCCGAGAAGTCTTTTTTGGGTAATTTTTTGCATTATCTGGCCAATTACTTCCAAGTTAACTCTGCATTCTCTGATTGGTCCACTGCTTCTGAGTTCTGTGATTGGGCTAGAATTACCGACTTGCAGTAACACAGTATTTTCCACAGAAATCTGATTTATATTTTCTGATTTCCGATAAGAAATGTGGAAATTTTATTTCCACAGAAACCGAATCAGCATTCCCATAGGCCAACCCATTTTGATCAACACTCTGCTTTAGTTGACCAGTCCATCACGTGACTGGTCCATGGTAGCAGAACTTCCTCAGCTACACCTAATCCATTGTTGGTCTGACCAGACTGACTTCATTCCCCAACGTCCTTTCTAGTGATGGTCATGTCTACAAGAATTCATGGAGAAGCATGTGATTTGTTTTAATAAGCTGATTCGCAAAGCTCTGATTTGCTGTGATCACATCCTCCTGTTTTAGCACATGATCAGGACTAGCAAATCAGAGACTTACATGTCTATCACTTGACCAAAATGATCACATGCTTCTTCATAAGTTCTCCTAGATGTGATCATCCATCACTACTCCTTTCCATTATCATAATCTGTTCCAATAAAATAGCTACCCTGAGATTGTATATACAATATAAATGCACAGAGAGATATTCCTGCTTGGCAGTTGGAAACAGACAATATTTCCCACAATGCAATGAGGCCATGGTAATGACATCACACTGTGGGAGGGGTTTCATCACAATATCAGCCACACAGACCCCCCCCCCTCCCTGATGAGCCATTTGAGAAAAGGTAAATATTTCTTATGGGAAAGGGGATATACCATCATCTACTGACTGGGATGAAGTTCAATCCCGGGTTAAAGCTCCTCTTTAACCCTCCTGGCGGTATGAAAAATTCCGCCAGGAGGCAGCGCGGCAGTTTTTTTTTTAAAATCATAATAGCCGCTAATCAGCGGCATCCCCCCGCCCTCTTCGATCGCCTTCGGCGATCTCGGATCAGGAAATCCCGTTCAAAGAACGGGATTTCCTGGAGGGCTTCCCCCGTCGCCATGGCGACGAGGCGGGATGACGTCACTGACGTCGTGATGTCATTGGGAGTCCCGATCCACCCCTCGGCGCTGCCTGGCACTGATTGGCCAGGCAGCGCACGGGGTCTGGGGGGGGGGCGCGCGCCGCAACGGATAGTGGCGATCGGGCGCGGGGCGGCGGCGATCAGTGTGCTGGCACAGCTAGCAAAGTGCTAGCTGCGTCCAGCAAAAAAAAAATTCAGAAAATCGGCCGAGCAGGGCCGGAGAAAACCTCCTGCGTGGCTTGTCTCGAACTACGTTCGGGGTTACCGCCAGGAAGGTTAATGCACAGTCATTAGGCCACGTAAATCACAAGAGCTCTACTATTATACCTGTTATCATTTGTTTTAGTTAATCTGATACCCTAACCTGTTGCTAGCAGAACAATGAATCCCTACATCTTTTTCATGTGTGTTATGGCAGCATGTCCTCTGGGAACTGCCACAACATATAGGATTGACCTCTATCACATAGAACAATTGACAAACATAGGAAATGTTGCCTAAAGCAGGCAGTCTTTCAGAGCTACATGATAGAAAAGCATTCTAAAGGTACAGACATGAATGATGTGTCATATGAAGTTCCTGGAAGCCTAGATAGACTCTGAAGAAAAACTCTGCATTCATCAAGCAGAGAAGTAAACTTCAAAGCCGACTGCTCAGAGATTAAGATTGAGCCAGCACACAGGTGCAGAAAAATGGTTTGATACCATGTAAAAGCAGGTCCAGTGGTGTAGCTAAGGAGCAGTGGGGTGTACGAGGGGAGAATATTCCCATATTTTTATTTTCAGGTATATTTTGTTTTTTCTAACATTGCATCATTCTCTAATATGTGCAGATTACACAACACTCAGCATTCAAGATTCTTTCAGAGCAGTCTGTGAACTAATGACCTCTCCTCTGCCAGAGGAAAAGTAAATAGTTAACTAACAGTTGAGATAATAAAAGTCAGAAAACAGCCTTCTCCACGACTTTGAAAGTCGTAGAGATAATGGCTTTTTTGTATAGAGATAACAACTGGAGTTTCTTAACTCTTCCTGTACTGGAAACAATTAGACTGATGTATCTGATCTTAATGTTTTATTTCTTAGCTGTACTACACATACAAATCATAATATAATAGAGTTTTTTTCGCTTTAGTGTCTCTTTAAATACTATTCCCCCTCTAGGCCGCCATGGATGGTAGGAAATTAAATAATTCGGCTTCCAGCAATAGCTGGAGGCCAAATTATAGTGTTTTATAAGTAACTTCAGCTCCGTCTTCTGACGGCGCTGAAGTTACTCACTGCTGCGCCCAAGTCTCCTGTGCTGGAATGGCAGTGTTCAACTGTGGGCCCCGATGTAAGTTTTACAATGGAGCCCCCCAAGCACTCTATACATAACAATTGATACGGCGCACCAAAACCTGCCAATGGCAACTACAGTGTCAGAGGGGAAAGGAGGGGATGGGGAAGAGTTTGTTAAAGTAAATGGGAACCTGTTGCAAAAAAAAGAAACCAAATACTTATCTAAGGAGAAGGAAGGCTCTGGATGTTAATGAGCCTTCCCTCTCCTCTTTCGGTGCTTTCATTCAGGTGGCTGCTCCCCCGTTTAAATACCCTGCCGCGGGGGACTTCGGAAGTCTTCAGGAGTCGAGTCCTCCCGAAGACAAACGGCTCCATACTGCGCACAAGCGAGAGTGCAAGAGAGGGCGCTCATGTGTGTGCAGCGTGGAGCGGACCATTTTCGGGAGCACTCGGGCTCGCAGAGACTGCCGAAGCCTCCCTTCGGTGGCGGAAATAGCAGTATTTTACCAATTTGGTTAAAGACCGCTACGGGGGTGCCAGCGCTGGAACGGGCACTGGGAGAGGAGAGAAAAGGCTCATTAGGACCCTAAACCTTCCCTCTCCTTCCCTCAGTTTACATGGCCAGCCATCGTAGGAAGAGTTCTGGTGGTTTTGAACATCTTCCACTTACAGTAATGGAGGCCACTGTGCTCATTGGGACCTTCAAAGCAGCAGAATGTTTTCTGTAACCTTCCCCAGATTGGTGCCTTGAGATTAATCATGTCTTGGAGGTCTACAGACAATTACTTTGACTTCATGCTTGGTTTGTGCTCTGACATGAATTGTCATCTGTGGGATTTTATATAGACAGGTGTGTGCATTTTAAATCATGTCCAATCGACTAAATTTACAACAGGTGGATTTCAATTAGTCTGCAGAAACATTTCAAGGATGATTAGGGGAAACAGGATGCACCTGAGCTCAGTTGTGAACTTTATGGCAAAAACTGTGAATACGTATGTACATGTGCTTTTTCATTTTTTTAATTATTATTATTTGTAACACATTTGCCAAATCCTCACGTAAAAATGTTTCAAGTATCATTATGGGGTGTTGTGTGTAGAATTCTGAGGAAAAACAAGCATGTAATAAGGCTGTAACATAATAAAATGTGGAAAAAGTGATGTGCTGTAAATAATTTCTGAGGCACTGTATTACATTTTTTCAAAAATATGATATACTTTTTGCAAAGATTATGCTGGTGGCCCCAATGATGTATACAGTAATTCCTACAAAAGTGAAAAATATAGTCAGCTGTTTTTGAATTTGGGATATACAGTGCAGAGTGGCACATTAAAGGAGCATGAACCTATAGACTCCAGCTTCGTACATGAAGACCAGAACTCACAGCAGAACTTAGCCATTAGCCACCAAACACCTGTATCAGGGAAAGAAACTAAACATTACAGCAACTTTTTGGAGGCTGGGAGATTTTACAGCTTTCAACACGCGCCTTCCCCATCAAAGACTTCAACAAACCTGAAACAGACAAGATAAACAATGTGATGGAAACATGACCACAGGGTGCATCTGCAGTAGCTGTCAAAACCTGTTCACTGCAGTATCCAAGGGTTCCTCTGTCTGTTTATTTCTCTCTCTGTTCTCCAAACTCAACCATCCTCCAAGTGTCACCCGACAGGTGCAATGACTGATCATATGTGATGGATGGGAGAGCAGGAACAACATAAGTAGACATGCAGGTCAACACTAGTATGAAGAAACCGGTGGACCTGGTGTGTCCGGAAACCAGATTACAAGAGGTATCCGGCTACGGTCATCACAATATGAAATAAAGACTCTGTAGCTCTCCGATGGGCTTTACATTCTTTCAAGTGTCCTTGTCGGACATGAAATACTGCAGTATACACAGCTCTACATTGTCTGTGCTGCACTGATTAAAGAAGTAGTTCCATTGTCAAGAATTCCGCTGGGAGAGCAGTACCAAGGCAGCCATGGGAGAGAAAGATAAGAAGCAAGCAAGCTTTACATATTGCAATATTTCTCTTCCGCTGATCTCTCTGGAACATTTATCAGCAGACAGATGAATTCTGAGCCATACGAGGGAGAAATAAAAATGAAACAGTTTGAAGAGCAACAGGAGCAACTTGGAAATTAGGTGAATGCGAAATCGGTATACTAATATACCGAGGAGCTGTGCCGTATTGACGGCCGGGGAGGATGGACGAGGGAAATAGCACAGAGAAAGCAATTTTGGAGTCCTCAAGCAACTGACTGAAAAAAGCTATAGTGCATTTTAAGTGATTGCTCATTAGTTTGAATTATTATTTCAAGATTTTCCAGAAAGTAATCTATTACTTAAGTTTTTCTCTTTTTTATCTCTTTGCAATCACTTACTTTTACCATCGTATTTTATGTGCCGGAAAGGTTTTTACCCTTTTGTGTCTGACAAATTTCACTGCAAGAAAAAAACAAGTCAAAAGAAAGTTAGCAAAAAAATCAAAAAACAAAAAGGAACTCCAATTTACTTTGAAACATTTAATGCTATGTATATTAATCTAATAGGAATGGTCAATTAGATGTTAACAATTCAGTGTTGATGCCAAATTATGCAAAATGTTCATACAAATGTATGCAGCTTCAAAATGGCCCAATCCAATCCTGCAGGGGCACAAATCAATTGGTTCCTTTTCAAGGTGCATATATTTGGATAGGAAATGTGCATAATCTGCTCTCAGCTTGGAATAATTTGCATCTCATTGACCATCTCTACAGGCTTGTACCCACCTCGCCATTCTTTGCACGATTCTTGTCAGGTGATTTTTTTGTGTGACAAGCGATTTTTTCTGTGATCTTGCGAGGTGGGTAAGAGTGCAGGATTAGGTGATTAACATTTTGCTGTGCGCAGCAACAATGACCGCCATGGCGATCTTTATCATCCCCGATGACTCCCGTGCAAAGTCCCACAATCATTTGAACTCTCGAGCCCGTCGTGTGCTGTCATGTGTTCCCACAGGCAGGAAGATGAATTGGGGAACCTTGTTTATCGGGAGGCATTGCTGTGATCCATCGTCAGGTGAGTATTGAGCTTTACTGTTAAAGCGGGATTTTACCATAAAAATCAAATTTCAACAGCAACTGGTCTGAGTGTATTAAGTGATAAAGAAGTTAATCCTGCATTCAAAACTTTCAAAACTTTTTCTGCTGTTATGATTTGGAGTTATCACATACAGTACCTTAGGAGCACTGGCCCTTTAATAGCCATTCAATTGAATGCTGGGGTTCTTTTTATCTATAATATATCCCTTCTCTTCCCTTTATTTCCCTGCCTAGCTGAAACATGATCCTCTGCTCACTTGTGTTTACAAGCACGGCTGAGGTGACTCAGCGATTGGAGCAGAAAAGAAAAAAGTTAATGGAAGAAATGGCATCAGTATTTAGCCTCAAACTGTGGGCAAAAGACATGGCCCTCACCAGGAACATAATTCTCTTCATTTACTATATAAAATTCACTGAAATCAAAATGTGAATAGCACAATACATCTGTTATGTAAGTAGATGAAGTATTTATCTACTTATATATGTGTTTTTTCTCTGACATAGTATGGCTAATCCTCCTGCTATAAGAATTGTATTTAGAGAGGATGTATAAGCTACATCATTAACACTAGAGTCAAAGGTTAGCTGGAGGAAATGAAATGACCATCATTTTGGCCAGAGGTAATGTCACCTCCTAGACCTCAGAAGAACCCTGGACTCTAGCAGCCACAATGTTCTTCCCTTCCAATATGATCTCACAATGCTGAATACCATGATCAAAATCTATTAGTCTTGTGATTCTGACCCTTAATCATAATGTTTCAGTGGAGATGCCGGGAAGGCAGTCTTATGAAGGGAAGGTGGTACGTCCAATGTTCCCTCCTGCCTGTGTAATATAATCTATATGGATATGGTAAAGGTGGGAGTAGGCCACAACATATAAACGTGCATGTGTATGTGTATGTGTATATGTGTGTTTGGCTTTAGGCCGATACCTGGTAAAGGTAACCAACCTAAGCACCAGCTAGAATTACAGCTCTAGTACCATTTTTAGGTAACCTCTCATTTTAATTGGTATGGGCTTATACTCATCTATTCTGACCTTTTTATGCAGCCACGTGGTTTTCCATAGTGTCCTCTACTGGCCACTAACTGTTGCTGCAGTTAGTTTTAAACTAAACCTTTTTTTTCCCAAACCCTAACAAAACTTACAAATATTTAATAAAAGTTCAAGCAAAATTACATTTTTACAGGTTGATCTCAATATTGTATGCCCCTCTCTCTTTTTGTTTTTGCAATGTTGTTATATTTATATCAAATCCAGGACTAGCATTTGGCAGGAGGTAAGATGTTAGAAGAGACAGCATATACTGAGTACACTGAGTATACTGTATACAGGAACATCTGTATAGTGTTTAGACTAGACTTTCCGATGTCCAGATGGGAGGTACCAGAGAATATCATGGAGAAAACCAGGGATCCTGTGGGACATCGAAATATAGAGAGGTAGACAGGTATTGGTCACTCAATTAGGCATCATAGTCATAGACAAGGATCACAAGGCAGCACTGGTGACAGATGGAGCAGTACTAAGTCACATCAACATCAGGAAGGAGTATGAGAAGCTCAGCAACATCAAGAAGAAGGAGCATGAGAAGCTGGAAAAATATCAAGGCCTAAAAGAACTAGAGAATTTGTGGAAAGGGAAGGCCAGTTTTATCCCAATTGAGATAGGTAGGTAACACAATTTTCCCAGGTCGAACAACTAATTGAGGAAGAGGACAGTGAGGGACCTACAAGTCTATGAGGGATGGGAGAAGTCCCAGGTAAGTAAAAGTGTACTATTTATATTCATCGCAGGCATGCTTTAAAGCTGGAAGAATGGCTCTAACAAATCGGTGGAACAACATCAGAAATCTCTGCCCAGAAAAGTGTAGTGAGGACCTGAACTCAAGGAATAAGAAGCACACCAGCCATGTGGGGTGAGCGACGATGCTTCTTTTTTCTAATATAACAGAATTTCCAATACTTGTTCTCATTTTGAACAATGAAAGCATGCACCTCCTCCTTCTTTTATGGGCTCCGACTCCTCTCCTCATCCCCATGTTTCTAAGTTATAGCTTTTGTCTTCATAATCAGAGATTTCAATGTAATTTATTTTCCAGGGTAGAACAAGACGTCACCATGTACTGGTAATTTGAACCAGCTCTAGTTTATCTAATATTAGTTTAACTGTCAGACATATCTCTCACTCTCTGCACCCACTGACAAGAGGGTTTCATTTACCGGCATCATTTGCAAGAGTTCAGCTAGTGATGGACTGGTGGAGTGAACAGATACTCTTGTTATTTTTCCAACAGAAATTGATATTTCTCAGCAGGAAATGCAAGAAGTCCCACAGATTAAAGTCACTCAGAAGAAAAAGCTTTGTGTATAGAGTAGGTTGGACAGTACTGCCTCAGTACATGTTATAATACTGTGAGAAGTGAATCTCTAAGGCTTTGTTCCCCAAATCCAGCGGTAGAGAGCTATATTTCAACTTTTTGACAAATCTTCCTTATTTCAAAAACTGACACATGGAGAGGAAACTTTAGTTTTTACCGCATCAGAAACTTGTTAAAATAATTTTTTTTTTAATTAATCTTTCAGTCTTCATAAAGTGATACTAATCTGAAAAACACAAACTAGTCAAAAGACTCCATTGTTATCACATGTGCACCTGTTTAATGAATAATTGCTGCTATTTGCTACAGCAGAGATCATTCACTTTGAAATATTTTTTTTTTTAAAACTTTAAACGTAAAAAAAAAAAGTTTAAAAACGATGGTGTCAGAGTGTTAGAGTAAAAAATAAAAAGTTTTTTTTTAATTTTCAATTATGTGCTAGCTTTTTTGTAGCCTATGATGGGTGTAACCTATACTGGGCCTTAAAGAGATTCTGAAGCGAGAATAAAACTCGCTTTTTCCCTTATATTCAGCAGGGGCATGTTTGCCCCTGCTAAAACGCCGCTATCCCACGGCAGAATGGGGGTCCTTTACCCCCCAAATCCCACCTGAAAAATCCACGACCAACTTGGTCGTAGATTTTGCTGCTCATGGAGGCAGAGCTATGAGCTGTAGCTCTGCCCCATGCGCGTCCATCAGCGGCGGATCTCTGCCTCTCCCCGCCCCTCTCAGTGAAGGAAGACTGATTAACGCGCTGAGAGGCAGGGCTGCGCCCGTTAGCCCTGCCTCAAGCAGGAAGCGCTCCCCGCACAGCATGGAGGGGATTTGGGGGGTAAAGGACCCCTGTTCTGCCACTGGTCAGAAATGGCTCCCTGGCGGCTCCCGGCGACACTGGGCCCGAGTGTCGGGCGCCTCTTCCTGAAACATGACATCAGTCATCACCACACCAGCCTCCTCACGTCATCAAGGCGGCCGGCGTGACAGTATGGCGCATGCGAGATTAAAGGACACATGCGCCGTACTGTCATGGCGTTTGGCATGGATGTCGAGGGACCTCCCGACCTACGGTTAGGGATGGTCGGAAATGCCAATTTCCGATACTGCGGTAATTCCGCATTCCGCCATTGCCAAATACCGATTCCGCTTTCCGCTACCAATTTCCGCATTCCAATGCGGAATTTCCACCGGAAATCGCGGAAATTCCACCCGATTTTAACATCGATTTTCTCAAAAACTATAAGGTCTTTTTGAAAACAGTTTTTTCCATCTTGTTCAGAAGATTCGGTTTAATAAACCCTGAAAATTTGGTGTTTCTAGGACGTACGGGGGCTTTGCTATTAACCGTTAAAGTCGGCAGATTTTTCCTGTAATGTAAATGCAGAAAATAGGCAGAAGCAGATTTTCTGCATTTTACATTACAGTAAAAATCCGCCGACTTTAGCGGTTAATAGCAAAGCCCCCGTAAGTCCTAGAAAGACCAAGGGTTTATTAAACAGAATCTTCTGAACAAGATGCAAAAAAAAGTTTTCAAAAAGACTTTATAGTTTTTGAGAAAATCAATGTTAAAGTCGGGCGGAATTTCCGCGATTTCCGGCGGAAATTTCCGCGATTTCCGGCGGAAATCCGCCTAACGCACTTGCATTACCGATTTAAGCATTCCGATGCGGAAATGCAATTTCCGATCGGAATTTCGGAAATTGCATTTCTGCGGAATCCGAATGAGCATCCCTACCTACGGTGGGCTGGAGAAAGCCCCAGGTAAGTTCAGATTTTGATTTTAATTAGAGCTCGGAGTCCCTTTAAGTATCCCAGGTTTTCTTTTATATTTAAACATTTACAAAGTAGGTTGAATGTTTTACTGTCTCTAATCAGTGGCAGCCTATTAAGAGTCCCAGAGTTAGAAAAAGGTCAATAGTTCATGTATTTTATCTCTCCTTGTCCTCAGAAGCTGAGGGAAGCAGTCTAGGATCAGGGCAGGCAACTAAGATTCGTAGTCGATGTCACAATCCAAGTTGGGCCCTGGATACATGAAAGAAATGTTGCAGCTGAGTAGCCATCCCTGTAATCTCAGATCCACAGGTTCTAATAATCTAGTCATACTCAAAGTCCACCTGGAAACTTTCGGTCCCAGAGCCTTCTGTCATGCTGCTCCTACATTATGGAACTCCTTACCTCAGCAGATCAGGGCAGCTCCATCTCTGGACGTGTTTAAATCCAGACTGAAAAAACACCTGTTCAGTCAGGCATTTGTAGAAATATAATTTTATGTGTTAATACTTAATCCTACTACCAATTACTGTTTTACTAAAAGCGCTTTTAGTTCTATGGGAAAAAAGCGCTATAGAAATGTTATTGTTAGTCATAACATTACCTGGCCTCTGAACCAATACTAACTCCCTATAGCTGTCAAGTGGACAGAAGGAGAAAGCTAGTAGTCCAATCCAGAGTTGAGTTCGGAAACTCACACAGGCTCCATGGAGAACCATTTATGACAGCAACAAGTACTGATGAAGCAGTAAGCCTGGCCAGTGGGCAACCTTTCTACCAGATAAGTACCCCGTGACCCACCCCAAAGTTATATAAGCATGCTTAATCTCGAATGCATAAATTTAATTTACCTCTTTTGTTGCTGTACAGGAAACAAGTGCCTGAAAGTTGACAGCAGCACGCGCGGCAACCTATGAAATATCAACCCATATGCTCGGTTTGTAGAACACATAAATTAAGCTTAGGAAAACATGTAAGCATCTTATAATGACTGGGCTCTCAGCACTCCATTTGAATGCATGCTGTTTTGAATCCTAATACTTTTAATTGGGGCAGATGTTATCGTGAAATTAGTAAATTGTAGGATGGCTTTAGCTTTATATTTGATTGTATCTCGGTGCTGCATTAATGAAGCTAGGAACTTTTTTTTTTTTTTTTTTTACTTAATCTAGCCGAGTGCATATCTAATTAGTAGATGTAATTAATCAATCATAAGGAACATGGCTCTAATAAATGGGGTTATTCATTTTTCCCCTCTTGTAGTAATAAATGGCAGCGAAAAAAAAAACATATTATAGATACAATAACTATCAGCTCTTAAAAAAAAATGCATTAGCAATATCACGCCATCTATAATTAGAATCGGATGGGACCAGGTCCCCCCCGCTGAGGAATAGTTGCTTTAATTGCTACAGTGACTTATATTGCTTGATTAAAATAATAGCAGCTCATAAACTGGTCAGGGGTTTGAACTGATTGTAAAGTGTACCAGTCATTACAGAAGAAATGGAGGCTACCATTTCTGGCCCTTTCGTAAGGAAGTTTGTGTAATTGTAATCAGGGTCGGATTTACCATAAGGCACTGTAGGCACGTGCCTACGGGCGCCTGATGATGGAAAGACTGCTCACTCCCCTCCTCAAGTGTAGAGATGTTGCGAACTGTTCGCCGGCGAACGGTTCCAGGCGAACTTCGGGGGTTCCAAGCGCGAACTTTCCCGGAAGTTCGATTCGCCCCATAAAGCAAAACTTTGACTCTCTATATCACAGCCAGCAGACACATTATTGCCATACACACTGCTCTCAATGCTGGAGGCCCCCCCTCCTCCAAGTAAGGTCCTTATACTGCCTACACTAATTAGTTAAAGCGGAATATAACCCTGCATTTCAACTTTGCTCTAAAACATTATTTACAGTATATTATATGCAACCAGCATTTTTTTTTTACTAGACCAGCATTGGAAGGGTTACACAGGGCTTTAAAGTCCCTAGAGATTTCTGCAACCGAATCCGAACTTGAGTTAGATACTTTATGTTTACAAATATGTGTTTATTATGACTCATCTCTCTCACTGAGAAGGAGCTTGGAGGACAGCCAAAGAGATGTATCTATTGATAAACAGTTACACACTAACTAAATAGAATGTAACCATCTGAATGTCTGCACGGAACTTAAAACCTCTGTGTTTAACCCTTCCAATGCTGGTCTAGTAAAAAAAAAATGCTTTTTGCATATAATATGCTGTAAATAATGTTTTAGAGCAAAGTTGAAATGCAGGGTTATATTCCGCTTTAAGGGACAGCTGCTACACACTCTGCTAGGGAGATTTTAATTAGCCTGTTTGTGGGTCCTCCCTCCTCCCTTCTACCTATTCCCTCCTCCCTCCTGTCCTTCTACCTATTCCTTCCTCCCTCCTACTGGAGGGAGGAGGGTCTCATCTGCCAGGGAATTCCAGTATTTCAAAAAACAGCTTATATACCATGATAGGGATTTGAACCCAGGCCTCAGTGTATGGTAGGCAACTAACATATCCATTGTACCACCAACACTACTAGCTGAAAGTAGCTGAAAGTAGCTGAAAGTAGCTGAAAGTAGCCTAGCATGTACCATTTATGCTTAATGCAAGAGAAAAATTAGACAAGACAAATAAAATTTATATCACACTTTTCTCCTGGCAGACTCAAAGCACCAGAGCTGCAGCCACTAGGGCACACTCTATAGGCAGTAGCACAGATATGTAGCCATACATGGCCTTGTATTTTGTGTTCAACAGTTGTCAAGAGAAAAATTAGACAAGATAGCAGTGTTAGGAAGACTTGCCTAAGGTCTCCCACTGAATAGGTGCTGGCTTACTGAACAGACAGAGACGAGATTTGAACTCTGGTCTCCTGTGTCAGAGGCAGAGCCATTCACCATTACACCATGCAGCCACTGCTCACAGACATGTAGCCAGACATGGCCTTGTATTTTATTTGGAAATACAGGTGCATTTTTTAAGTTTTGCGTCTATCCCTAATTACAAGCCCATAATTAATAAAGTAATTGTAGTGTACACTTTTTGTATACATATTAAAAAATGTTCAGTCCCTAAGGTAACTATTTATGTATTTTTTTGTATTTGCAATTTTTTTTAATTAAAAAAATGGTAACTTTAGGGGAGTGTGGGAGGTCAGGGGTTAATTAAAAAAAAAGTAACTAAGGATGATCAACTGAAAAAAAAAGGGGGGGGGGGATGTGACGGGATTCATGAATGGCAGAGCCGTTTGAATAGACGGCTGCAGCCATTCACAGGGGAACTTAGATCAATGAATGGGATTTGTTTTCCTATTCATTGATCTAGCGGCGGGCGATCGGCAGTAATGAGCGATGGTACCGAACAGGGGGCAAGCAGGGGGGGGGGGGTGGGGTCGTACCTACGCCCCTGCACAGAGTTGTGGCATTTTGCAGGGGCATAGTTACTCGTCCCGGGGGGAGGGGAAATGGTTAAGCAAACCCATATACTGTACAGTACATACTGTTTATGAGACAGCTGCCAGGCCCAATCCAATCCCCCAAACACCCACGCTGCCATCACACAATATCATATGGTGTCCATCATATGTCCCCAAAAAACATTTTGGGGTTCCTATTATTCACCCCCTTCTTTTCCTATACAGATTAAACACTGGGTCACAATAGCTGGAGGGGAGGAGGGGCACCTTTTTGGGGCCCCACAGACTCTGGGGCCCTGAGGCAATTGCCCCCCTTTGCCTCTATAGAAGTGCTGTCCCTGCCCTTAAAAACACCACTCTCCACACTTAACCTTTACCATCCCCCAATGTCTAATCTTAACTGACCCCTGCTGCCAATCCAGCACTATTTGCGATAATGTTGTGGCACCAGGGGCGTAGCGAAAGGGGGTGCAGAGGTTGCGACTGCATCGGGGCTTTTGGGGCTGCGAGGGGCCCTCCCTCAACTACAGTATTAGCTTCCTATTGGTCCTGTGCTCATAATAATCACTTCTATAGATACTTTGAATAGTGGTAAACAACAAAGTGCTCCCCACCCCCTTCTTGCACCTCTGACACTGTAGTCGCCATTGGCAGGTTTTGGTGCGCCGTATCAATTGTTATGTATGGAGTGCTTGGGGGGGCCCCATTGTAAAACTTGCATTGGGGCCCGCAGCTCCTTAGCTACGCCACTGTGTGGCACTGCTATACGGGTCATTATAAATTGTGGCTATAGTGTGAAATCTGGCTGCCCGGGGTGCTTGATAAATAGTGGGCAAACTGGGTATCCAAATTTCACACTATAGGCCAAATTTTTAAGGTGCCTATGGCAGCCTCCACGTTTCTTCCAATAGTGCGTGCCCAAATTACCCATTTCGAGAATATGTATTGCACAGTGTGGGTCCCCCCCCCCCTTGCATTGCGATCTTGTTTTTGCAGAGTATGCAATACAACACTCCAGTGGGAAAATTCCCTATCTATTAGACATTCAGGAACCTATTAACAGTAAAAGCGTTGCTGACAGAAGATCCCTTGAAGCTATGTTAAAGTTGTCCCGAACCATTGCACAGGACAGAAGGAAAACATAGAGAAATCCACCCTGTATGTATTTAGAGAGTTCTAATTCCTCCTCATTTGTGTCTAATCGCAAGTTGTAATTTGATCTCTCCCCTGTGTCACATGACTGCCACGGCAGATACTCTCATTTGAAAGCACAGGCTGTTACCGATATGTCTGCTTCCATGAAAGCAGTAGATACACTGCAGATTGATTGCAGGATTTGTATCAGCTGTAACAAAGAAATGTTTTTCCTTAAAGGTTATTACGCTGTGGCGTTTCTTATAGAGCAGAGAGAAAGTTCTAAATTTAGGTCCGCTTTAAAGAGTTATGTTATGTGTCCAGGCAGTTTAGATGCAAATAATGTTTATTGACGTCCATCTTTAGTGAGAAAGAAGACTTCCTTTGTCCAGAGATCTGTGATATTGGCGAGACATTATCTTTGCACCGCAAGGCACACATTAAACTCTCAGTGCTCTAGCACAATAACAGTTGAAATAATCTTAAATATTTTCATTCTTTCTATGCAAAAAAAAAAAAATTGTCAAAAGGTAAACGGAATGTTGGCTCTTCCGCCACACTCATTTTTCTAAATCAGCCACTTTTGACACATTTAAAAAAGAAATAAAACACCTCTTTCATTGCTTTATCCATCTCTGTCAGAGCTGGGATGGTTTTCAATTTGGTTCTTTCGGTAAAGAAGCAATTATACATGTTTCTTGTAAACTCCTTGCAAACAAACAATCTTTAGGGCACACCGTTGACAGAAATGTAACATTTATTTAGGAGTCTGAAAATACAGGGCAAGGTATGAGCTCCTTAAAGTGTACCAGGCAGAGACGTACAATGCTGCAGATTTGATACTTACCTGGGGCTTCCTCCAGCCCCATAAGCTTCTCTGAGGCCCTGCGGTCTGCCGTTCACCTGCGATCAGCCCCAGTAACAGGCTCAGTCGGGTCCAGTCTGGGTTTTCTGCGCATGTGCAGACCTCCTGCACATGCGCAGTAGACCCAAACTGACGCAACTGAGCCTGTTACCGGGGCTCATTGCGGCTGAACGACAGACCGCGGGAGGACAGCGAGGGCCTCAGAGAAGCTTATGGGGCTGGAGGAAGCCCCAGGTAAGTATCAAATCTGCAGCATTGTACATCTCTGGTTTCCTTTAAAAACGATGTAGAATCGATTGCGGTGTGATTACTCTTCTTCAGTTGCACCACAACATTGGTGAAAAGTCGCATTGCACCTTCACTTTGAAACATGCAGTACCATGCAAGTATGCCTCACTTCCAATGCAAACTCGCACCTCATCCTATTGACTGCTATGATTTGTGTGTGTGGAGGGGGGGGGGCAGGGTTTTGCTTGGGGAGGGGGCGGCCAGGAGATCTTTACTGGATGGTCCAGCACATCATAGTTATGGCCCTGGCTGAAGGGGCTAACAATCTAATGCCCCTACCACAGTGAAGAAAACGTTTTGCCAATTAACCTAAACAATTTTTTGAGTTGTGCATAAAATAACTAGAATAATTTGAGACAAAAGCAAGCCTGAAGCAAAAAAACAAACAAACGGATGATGTAATGAATTGTATGTGCAGTACGGATAATAAAGAAAACATCAGTAGCAAAGAAAAGAGTCTCGTATTTTTACTTTCAGTTATTCAGCTTTTAATTTTTTATAACATTGTATCATTCTGTTGCAGTTTACAAAAAACACCCTGGACCATATGCAATTCTTTTTTCACCGGAGTTCTCTCCTAAGAGATAATTTTTCATCTTCGATTTAAAATAACTTCCCAGCACTTTTCATCTAAAAAAAAAAGTACCAAAAAGTAGGTAAGAAATTGATATCAACATTATTTTTAGTATTTTCTTGCTTTCTGGTGGCTTAAAAGGCATTGCATTAACAAGTTTAAAAATGTCACCTAGGAGAAAACCCAGGAGAAGAAGGGAATTGCATATGGGCCTCTGTCTTTTACGCTATAAAACAGAGCAGAGCTAATGACCCTGTGAACTGTCCTGCAGTAAAACCTTATTCCAAGCTGTCTCTCGCTGTTTCTTGTCTGTTTAAGTGCTTCAGGACTGAAAACAGGACTGTAATTGACCCAGTGGGTCGGAGAGCTCAGAGAAGCTCTTTTGCATAGATAACAACTGACGTTTCTTAACTCTTCCTGTACTGGAAAACAAAATGACTTATCGTTGCTACTAATGTTCTATTTCTTGGGAAATAGGCTGTGTGTGACTTAGGGGCACACATTTTATAACATTGGGGGCAATTAAGGCATGCAAAAAACAGGTCATCTAAAGATATTTAAAACTCACAACTTTATTAACAAATATCATATGGAGACAGAATGCTTGTTTCTTTGTATTATTAGTTCCTTATACATAGTTTTTTTTAGCCAAGACATTCATTTATCTCAACATGTTTCGTGAAACATCTATTCTGTAGCAATAAAACGGGACACCGAGAGCCCAATATAGTGCAGTATGTCAGAATAGTATGGTAAAATGATCAAGTGAGAAAAATTATACTCACAAACATGGGTTGCCGTGCAGGCAACCACTATGAAGGCAGGTGAGGAGATTAAGCCTGTCCTCACTCAGGGCTAAGAAGTCGCTCTCTGTAGGATAGAGAAAAGGAGGTGGCACTCCCATCCACATATCTATTCTGTAGCGTTCACTTCTTCAGGAGAGATTCCTAACGTCATTTGAATAAAGCAGATTTCAGAATAGACCTGGGTTCCCATGTGGTTCAAATAAATACAGGTGTAACTACATTCTATTGGATCATAATCTGGTGGGGTCGATTTAACCTCTTGAGGACCGTGGTCTTAAACCCTCCCTAGTGACCAGGCTATTTTTAGCAAAATAAGCCACTGCAGCTTTAAGGGCACGCTGCAGGGCTATACAACTCAGCAAACAAGTGATTCCCCCCCCCCCCCTTTCTCCCCACCAACAGAGCTTTCTGTTGCTGGGGTCTGATCGCTCCCCAGATGTTCATTTATTTTTTAATAAATATTTATTTTTTAATACATTCTCCTATTTTTATTTTTTTAATCCCCCCTCCCTCCCCCCGCCAGCCAATCAGCGTGATCGGCTGTCATAGGCTTCAGCCTATGACAGTGAATCACTTCCCTGCTTACAGAGGGGATAGCTGTGTCACACGGCTGTCCCCAGTACAGCGCTCCTGTAGATTGCAGCGCTGTACAGAGTTATTAGGCGTCTCCAAGCGGTGATTGCCGCTGGTAGACTGAAGGCGGAGCAGAGCTCGGTCATTCATGCAGAGATGTGCATGCATTAGCGCGCACGATCTCCTGCAATCCCCATTCCCAGCCATTCACGCCAATCAGCGTGGAGTGGTCCTGGGTAGTGTTGGGCGAACAGTGTTCGCCACTGTTCGGGTTCTGCAGAACATCACCCTGTTCGGGTGATGTTCGAGTTCGGCCGAACACCTGACGGTGCTCGGCCAAACCGTTCGGCCACATGGCCGAACTAAGAGCGCATGGCCGAACGTTCCCCGAACGTTCGGCTAGCGCTGTGATTGGCCGAACGGGTCACGTGGTTCGGGCCCGAACGCGCTCTGATTGGCCGAACGGTCACGTGGTTCGGGTAAATAAATACCCGAACCACGTCATATCTCCGCCATTTGTCTGTGGGTTTAGCTTTGGGTAGGCAGGCAGGGTAGTTCGCTCTCCAGCCACGCTAGCCAGGGTCCCCCCCAGTCATTGTGTGTCGCTGCTGGGAACAGTAGTACACCGCTCGCTCAGCCACACTATATATAGCATTGTTTACTGCCACTGTGTACCTCGCTCAGCCACGCTATATATATAGCATTGTGTTTTCTGACACTCTGTGTACACGGCTTAGCCTGACTAATATAGCATTGTGTGTACTGCCACTGTGCACCTCGCTCAGCCACGCTATATATATAGCATTGTGTTTTCTGACACTCTGTGTACACGGCTTAGCCTGACTAATATAGCATTGTGTGTACTGCCACTGTGCACCTCGCTCAGCCACGCTATATATAGCATTGTGTGTACTGCCACTGTGCACCTCGCTCAGCCACGCTATATATAGCATTGTGTGTACTGCCACTGTGCACCTCGCTCAGCCACGCTATATATAGCATTGTGTGTACTGCCACTGTGCACCTCGCTCAGCCACGCTATATATATAGCATTGTGTTTTCTGACACTCTGTGTACACGGCTTAGCCTGACTAATATAGCATTGTGTGTACTGCCACTGTGCACCTCGCTCAGCCACGCTATATATAGCATTGTGTGTACTGCCACTGTGCACCTCGCTCAGCCACGCTATATATATAGCATTGTGTTTTCTGACACTCTGTGTACACGGCTTAGCCTGACTAATATAGCATTGTGTGTACTGCCACTGTGCACCTCGCTCAGCCACGCTATATATAGCATTGTGTGTACTGCCACTGTGCACCTCGCTCAGCCACGCTATATATATATAGCATTGTGTTTTCTGACACTCTGTGTACACGGCTTAGCCTGACTAATATAGCATTGTGTGTACTGCCACTGTGCACCTCGCTCAGCCACGCTATATATAGCATTGTGTGTACTGCCACTGTGCACCTCGCTCAGCCACGCTATATATATAGCATTGTGTTTTCTGACACTCTGTGTACACGGCTTAGCCTGACTAATATAGCATTGTGTGTACTGCCACTGTGCACCTCGCTCAGCCACGCTATATATAGCATTGTGTGTACTGCCACTGTGCACCTCGCTCAGCCACGCTATATATAGCATTGTGTGTACTGCCACTGTGCACCTCGCTCAGCCACGCTATATATAGCATTGTGTTTACTGCCACTCTGTGTACACGGCTCAGCCAGACTATATAGCATTGTGTGTACTGCCACTCTGTGTACACCGCTCAGCCAGACTATATAGCATTGTGTGTACTGCCACTCTGTGTACACGGCTCAGCCAGACTATATAGCATTGTGTGTACTGCCACTCTGTGTACACCGCTCAGCCAGACTATATAGCATTGCGTACTCTGCCAGTCAGTGTGTATATTGCTGGGATCAGTAATACTCCACTCACCGCCAACCACTATATGAGCTCACCATGAGTTCCTCAGAGACCTCCACTGTGAGCAGCACTCCCAACAACAGCAACAGCCAACGCCCCACGCAAGCTATAACATCCACTACAGCAGCCAGTGGTCAGCAGCAGCCCTCTCCGGAGGAGAATGTTGTGTCCATCGGTCCGTCGCCAGAACGATTAATGAGGGCTGCCATTGAGGAGATGATGGGGCCTGATGTGGAGGAGGAGGTCGGGCTCAGGCCAGCATCCCAAGTTAATGTTGAGGACGATGAGGGGTCTGTGTCTGGGGATGTTGGGGTGGCAGAGGTGGTGGGTGGGTCAGACTCAGGAGAAGAGTTGTATGATGAGGATGATGATCGGGACCATCTGTATGTGCCTCAGAGTCCGACCCCGGAAAACATGTTGTATCGTGTGTTTAGGTACTAAAATCTGCGTTCCCACTTCCCAGTACTGCCTGCAGTGCCCGGGTCCACGGATCCATATAATTTTTTGGGCAGCACTATCAAACTGTGGTACTATGAGTGAGTTGCCATGGTCCTTCTGTGCTGCCTGTCACACTCACCGTCTGTCTGCAGATGGATTGTTCAACACAGCTACGCCATCTGACATGTAGTCCTGGACCTTGACCATCTTCTCTAGGCGATTGGTGTTGGAGGACGTGGAACTGCCCGATTGCTGTTCTGTGGGCTGCTGCATGGGTGTCAGAAAATGTTCCCACTCCAAGGACACTGCCAATACCATTCCCTTTTGGGCACTAGCAGCAGCTTGTGTTCTTTGCTGCCCTCCTGGTCCTCCTGGGTTTGCTGAAGTCAGTCTGTCGGCGTACAACTGGTTAGAGAAGGAGGAGGATGTCAATCTCCTCTCTAAAGTCTCCACCCTCAAGGGCCTGCTGGAATTGTTCCATTTTTGACCTGTCTGACACTTTCTTCAATCAGTTTTTTAACATTGTGTTTGTATAAACTGGGTATAAACCCAGTAATTGGTGTTGTCCAGATTCCAGAATAATGAATAATAATGAATAGTGAATAATGCACGGGCCGCGTTCAATGCAGTCTAGCATGAATTGAGCCATGTGTGCCAGAGAGTCCTGCCAGACTCCTCTATCTTCATGTTCTTGTAAGCGTTGTGATTGTTGTGATGCACCATATTCGTCACCAGCATCACTTTCTTCCTCTTCTGCTGTCCTTTCCCGCTAAATTGTGGAAGTCCAACGTGCACCGCTCTGTCCCTCGGCAGTGGGGGCATCCAATTCCTGCTTCAACTCCAGCTGTTCCTCGTCCTGTTCTTTGTCATAGCTGGGACCAGCGTTTCCTGAGGCAGGTTGCCTGATGTTGGTATCATCACGCTGATCGTTTTCATCTTCAGAATCCCCCACTTGCATCATGCCAGCGGTTTCCATCTTCAACATTGATTTCTTCAGTAAACACAGCAGTGGTATTGTAATGCTGACTGTAGAGTTGTCACTGCTCAGTCACGCAACGTGGATTGCTCAAAATTTTGGAGGACTTGGCAGAGATCCAACATGGTGGCCCAATCAGATCCACAGAAGCTTGGTAGCTACTAGCTGCTGGAATGCGCCTCGGCACTGCGCAAAAGCATGCTAGCATGTGCAGCGTAGAATTCCAGCGCGTAGGCAGGGACATCACCCAGCGAGCGATGGTGCGCTAGATTGAAGCGCTCCTGCATCTCTTGGTGAGTCCTTCAGAAGCGGTACTGGACTTTTAACAATGTTTTTTTTTTTCCTTCAACAGAAGATCTGCCACGTTGGAGTGAGGAGGACGCCGCCGACCCCGACACCAAGCTGAACCCCGGCGAACTCCAAGCAGAGGATCTTCAGGAACCCTCAAGGCTTTGAGCAAGCTGAGGAGGATCAGCAGTCCCGACGAGACCTCTCCTCATATGCGACTGAGTGCAGTGGAGCTCCCCAGAACAACCTCTCAGTTGTCACTTTGTCACTGGTCACTTTGTCACTTTGTCACTTTGTCATTTTGTCACTTGTCACTTTGTCACTTGTCACTTCTCACTTTGTCACTTGTCACTTTGTCATTTTGTCACTTGTCACTTTGTCACTTGTCACTTCTCACTTTGTCACTTGTCACTTTGTCATTTTGTCACTTGTCACTTTGTCACTTGTCACTTCTCACTTTGTCACTTGTCACTTTGTCATTTTGTCACTTGTCACTTGTCACTTTGTCATTTTGTCACTTTGTCATTTTGTCACTTTGTCACTTTGTCACTGGTCACTTTGTCACTTGGTCACTTGTCCAGATGATCTCGGTACACCTCCTGAGATTCAAATTCCTGCACACATTGCTCTGGGATTTGGGTGTGATGAATGATGCATCTAACTGGCCACCGGAGGCAATTAAGGCCTTCAAAACATTGAAAGCAGCTTTCTGTTCCGCCCCCATTTTGCGTCATGTTGAGTTGTTGACGTCATGTTCATCCTCGGCCTCGCCTTGCATTTCAGTGCGAGGTGCATTTTCCACAGAAAAAGGTTGTGAATCCGGGCACAACATTTGTGGCTGTTCCATTGACCTTTCACAGGTAGAAGATTGTGGGGGTGGGAATAGCTCCTCCGAATAGCCCATTGTGTCCTGAAAACTACTCATTGCATTGCTTTGCGCACACATTTTTTTGTCCTCATGCAAGGCCTGAGTTGCACCTGAAAGCGTGGCCTTCTCCTCCTGCGCCTCCTCCTGTTCCATCACATCTGCTGCTGCTGGGTTAGCGTTGACGCCCGGTCCCTGTTTATTGAACCTCTTATCTTTATTACATTTATGACTGCATGGCGGTAAAAAGCATGCTATCTGCACGCTTCTTGTCCTCATGCAAGGCCTGGGTTGTTGTGTCTCAAAAAGCATGGCCTTCTCCTCCTGCGCCTGCTCCTGTTCCATCACGTGTGCTGCTGCTGCTGGGTTACCGTTACCGGTCCCTTTTCCTGGAACCTCTTCTCTGTATTACATTTATGACTGCATGGCGACAAAAAGCATGTTACCTGTCCAAAGAAACATGACATTTTCCACATTTAAAAGACAGTTTTTCCTTTGAAACTTTACAATCAATTTTCTCAAAAACTATAAGCTCTTTTTCAAATATTTTTTTTCCTCTTGTACCCACTCCCAAGGTGCACATACCCTGCTAATTTGGGGTATGTAGCATGTAAGGAAGCTTTACAAAGCACGAAAGTTCGGGTCCCCATTGACTTCCATTATGTTCGAAGTTCGGGTCGAACACCCGAACATCGCGGCCATGTTCGGCCTGTTCGGCCCGAACCCGAACATCTAGATGTTCGCCCAACACTAGTCCTGGGGCTACTGCTCTGCTCACGCCAATCAGCATGGAGCAGTCGTTAGGTAGTTGTGTCAGGCAAACATGAGGAGAACATCCAGTGTCAGGCAGGGGTTAGAACATCGGGATGCTAGTACTGTAAGACAAGAGTGCTGCTGAGCTGACCACTTAGCCATTGTGCTGCCATACATGAAGAATCTTCAAAGTTAGGTTTGATGTGGAGTACTGGAAATGAAGGCAGTTCACATAAAGTATTTGAACAAGTGACTGTTGTATTACACATTCCGTTCAGGTCATAGCCATCATAATAACCCATGGAAAGTACACTGTGGTTTCCCCTTTAGTATAGAGGCACTGACGTCCTCCTGTAGCTCCAGCCTGAAGTAATCTCAGGATTCTAACAAGGACATTCTCTGCAGACAGAGACTGAGCAGGTACATTTATACATCATGTTCCGATATAAATTGCCTCATGTTGTTTGCGGACGACACAGAGGAAACAAAACAGCAGCGACAGCTCAGAATTTATGAGTCTAAAAATAAAGAATAAAACGATTATAAATTTGAGGGTGGGTGACTCACATCTGATGAATAAATACATTAAAAATTTGGAAATTACCAAGACAACTGTTGGAGATGAACTAATAGTAGGAATAAAGAAAAAAGTATATATTATTATGAAGTGAGATAAATATGGTGGAAACTTTCTGTTATACCAGGGTCATGTGTAGTGGAGTTACTATTGGTGGAAGCAGCCCCTGCAAGCTCAGGGGGAGGACAAGACATTGGAAAATAGCATCTATTATTTGGGTGCTCCATTAGTGGCAATGCAAATCTTATTTAAAGTAGATGGGGGGGTTTAGTGTTATGTGTGTGTGTGTGTGTGTGTGTGTGTGTGTGTGTGTGTGTGTGTGTGTGTGTGTGTGTGTGTGTGTGTGTGTGTGTGTGTGTGTGTGTGTGTGTGTGTGTGCGTGTGTGTGTGTGTGGTGTGTGTGTGTGTGTATGTGTGTGTGTGTACGTGTACGTGTGTGTGTGTGTGTGTGTGTGTGTACATGTGTGTGTGTGTGTGTACATGTACGTGTGTGTGTGTGTGTGTGTATGTGTACGTGTGTGTGTGTCTGTGTGTGTGTACATGTGTGTGTGTGTGTGTGTACGTGTACGTGTACGTGTGTGTGTGTGTGTGTGTGTGTGTGTGTGTGTGTGTGTGTGTGTGTGTGTGTCTGTGTGTGTGTGTGTGTGTGTGTGTGTGTGTACGTGTACGTGTACGTGTGTGTGTGTGTGTGTGTGTGTGTGTGTACATGTGTGTGTGTGTGTGTGTACATGTACGTGTGTGTGTATGTGTACGTGTGTGTGTGTGTGTGTGTGTACATGTGTGTGTGTGTGTGTACGTGTACGTGTGTGTGTGTGCGTGTGTGTGTGCGAGTGTGTGTGTGTGTGTGTGTGTGTGTGTGTGTGTGGGCTGAAGTTAGTGTTAGGCAGAGGAGAGTGGAGGTTAGTGGTAGGAGTAGGAGCGGGGAGGTTAGTGTTAGGCATATATAGGAGGAAGGATAGTTTTAGAAGTTTTAGAAGTAGCTGGCTGAGGTTAGTGTTAGGCATGCAGCATGTCGGGGAGATCTAGTGTCAGACATATCGGGAGAAGTTTAGTGTTTGGAGTAGATGGGGAGTGTTAGTGTTAGGCATATATAGCAACAAGGTTAGTTTTAGTAGTAGACGGGCTGAGGTTAGTGTTAGATAGGGAAGGGTTAGTGGTAGAATTAGGTTACAGTGGGAGATAGCAAAATATCAGTTTAATTGCTGACATTTTATTTCAGAATACCCAAGCAGGTCAGAGTGACCCAAAACCACTGGGAAAGCATAGGGGGCTAAAAGAGACCAAAAAGTCCTTCTATTAAAAAGAAATGCTCACAGTGTAGTTTGCCTATCTGGTCCCCAGCACCTTGGATCAGGTAGCTAGGTTTTTTACATTATATGAGCCCACCTCAGGCTCTTTTTAAAGTGGATCCGAGATAAACTTTTACTCATTGAACAATTGTGTTCCTTTCATATAGTTTATAGGGCATTCTTCAAGCCAAATACTTTTTTTTTTGTTTTGTTTTAATACTCTAATTCCCTATAAACTGAACAAGCCTCACTCACAGCTTTTCAGAGAGCCTTGGCACTCAGACCCATGTAGCAAGGGCTTATGGGAGCTCAGTCTGGGCAGGAGGAGGAGGAGGTTACTAGCCAGTGATTTTAGAGGTATAGGGGAAGAGGGAGGAGGAGGGGGGAGTGAAATTTTCCACAGGCTGAGGGCTGGAGATGCTATCAGCTTGCCTCAGTGTAGTGTGACAAACAGAACATGGCTGCCCTCATTGTATCACAGCAATAAATAATCATAAACTTTTGAAGCTGTTTGCAGCTAGATTTGCTGTGTAAACTATCTAAACTTTAGATAAGTTACAGTGGCTTGCAAAAGTATTCGGCGCCCTTGAAGTTTTCCACCTTTTGTCACATTACTGCCACAAACATGAATCAATTTCATTGGAACTCCACGTGAAAGACCAATACAAAGTGGTGTACACTTGAGAAGTGGAACGAAAATCATACATGTTTCCAAACATTTTTTACAAATCAATAACTGCAAAGTGGGGTGTACATAATTATTCAGCCCCCTTTGGTCTGAGTGCAGTCGGTTGCCCATAGACATTAACTGATGAGTGCTAATGACGAGATAGAGTCCACCTGTGTGTAATCTAATGTCAGTAGAAATACAGCTGCTCTGTGACGGCCTCAGAGGTTGTCTAAGAGAATATTGGGAGCAACAACACCATGAAGTCCAAAGAACACACCAGACAGGTCAGGGGTAAAGGGAAGCAGCAGATTTGGGCGCATGAGACAAGTGGACAAAAAGGGCGCCCCATTCACTCCCATTATATATATCGTTTAATGGGCGCCGAACAGGGATAAAAGGGCACCGGAGATTATTAACGTTTTACAAACGCCGCCCAAAGATTTTTAATGTTTTATAACTGTGCTTGTGATGATTTACGTTTAGAAAATGAGCCCGTGACGAATAACGTTTATAAAAATACTAAACATATTTATCCTATTTAATTAAAACATTATTTAACATTTTAACCCTTACTGTTTGTAAAACATTATTATACGCAACATAAAGCAATCAGTACGTAACGTAAATTGCAATATATTTTTTACAATCACTATTTGTAAAACATTTCTAAAACATTATTATCCACCCCAAAAAATTATTTAAATTTTTTTATGTACATTTTTTATTTATTAATGTTTGTAAAACATTATTATCTATAGGGGGTCTTAGGTTTAGACACCACCAGGGGGGTCTTAGGTTTAGGCACCACCAGGGGGTCTTAGGTTTAGACACCACCAGGGGGGTCTTAGGTTTAGGCACCACCAGGGGGGTCTTAGGTTTAGGCACCACCAGGGGGGTCTTAAGTTTAGGCTCCACCAGGGGGTCTTAGGTTTAGGCACCCCCAGGGGGGTCTTAGGTTTAGGCACCCCCAGGGGGTCTTAGGTTTAGGCACCACCAGGGGGGTCTTAGGTTTAGGCACCACCAGGGGGGTCTTAAGTTTAGGCACCACCAGGGGGTCTAGGGGTTAGGGATAGGTACAGGGAGGGCTTTGGGGTGGTTAGTTTTAGGCACCACCAGGGGGGTCTTAGGGTTAGGCACCACCAGGGGGGTCTTAGGTTTAGGCGCCACCTAAACCTAAGTATAGGGGTTAGGGATAGGTACAGGGAAGGTTCTGTGTGAGAGTAGGGGTAGGTATAGTTTTAGTACAATTTTAATAATACTAATCAACAGTTATTATGAATGTACTTATATTAATATCATTGTTATAAACAATATTTTCACATTTTATTATAATAATAAACGATAAATCAAGATTATTCATAACAATATATAATTATAATGTTTAAACAAATAATACTGTTTTTTTAACAAACGTAATTATAAGTTTCAGTTTAGAAACAGGGAAGATTAACGTTTTAAGAATTGCTGATTTCATACTCATTATTTAATGATTTATAAATTCGTAAAACACTATTTGTAAACAAAATTCTACACAATATTTTTTATAAAACAAAACATATCCATGTGTTAGAATGGCCCAGTCAAAGTCCAGATCTAAATCCAATCGAGAATCTGTGGCAAGATCTGAAAAAAGCTATTCACAAACGCTGTCCATCTAATCTGACTGAGCTGGAGCTGTTTTGCGAAGAAGAATGGGCAAGGGTTTTAGTCTCTAGATGTGCAAAGCTGGTAGAGACATACCCTAAAAGACTGGCAGCTGTAATTGTAGCAAAAGGTGGTTCTACAAAGTATTGACTCAGGGGGCCGAATAATTACGCACGCCCCACTTTGCCGTTATTGATTTGTAAAAAATTTTTGGAATCATGTATAATTTTCGTTCCACTTCTCATGTGTACACCACGTTGTATTGGTCTTTGTAAACGAAATTCTACACAATATTTTTATAAACGATAATACTGCTTATCGTTTATACCACGCGCCCTTTTTTCCCGTCATCCTTTTTTGATGTATGCGGGATAAAGTTATTGAGAAATGTAAAGCAGGCTTAGGCTGCAAAAAGATTTCCAAAGCCTTGAACATCCCACAGAGCCAGGGCCGGCCTCTGACCTGAGCGACCAGTGCGATCGCTCAGGGCGCCGGCTTCCAGGGGGCGCTCCTGCCGCCTGTGTTTTAATGCGAAGCTGGGTCCGTCTCGCTCCGCCTCCTGGTGCCGCTGCTGGGGGTGATGGCTGGGGGGGCAAAACTGGCAAACATGCCCGTGATAGAGGGGGAGCCGCGGGGAGGGCAGCCCGACCTCTCCCACCCTTCCTCTCCGGGCCGCCCTCCGTGCTTCCCCCTCCAATGCAGACTGCAAAGAGAACAACTCACCTCCCTGGTTCCGATCACCGGCGCCTCTCACTTGCCGCTGGTCTCCTCTTCTACATTGTCACTGATGCACACTAAACTTCCTGCTTAACAGGAAGTTTAGTGTGCATCAGTTACAATGTAGAAGAGGAGACCAGCGGCAAGTGAAAGGCGCCGGCGATCGGAACCAGGGAGGGAGGTGAGTTGTTCTCTCTGCAGTCTGCATTGGAGGGGGGAGCACGGAGGGCGGCCCGGAGAGGAAGGGAGGGAGAGGTCGGGCTGCCCTCCCCGCGGCTCCCCCTCCACTATGAGGGGGATGGGCACCTACCTATCTAGCCAATACTGGGGGCACCTACCTATCTAACCTATACTGGGGGGCACCTACCTATCTAATCTATACTGGGGGAAGCTACCTATCTAGCCATTACTGGGGGCAGATACCTATCTAGCCAATACTGGGGGCATCTACCTATCTAACCTATACTGGGGGCACCTACCTATCTAATCTATACTGGGAGCAGCTACCTATCTAGCCAATACTGGGGGCACCTACCTATCTAACCTATACTGGGGGGCACCTACCTATCTAATCTATACTGGGGGCAGCTACCTATCTAGCCAATACTGGGAGCAGATACCTATCTAGCCAATACTGGGGGCACCTACCTATCTAACCTATACTGGGGGGCACCTACCTATCGAAACTATACTGGGGGCAGCTACCTATCTAGCCAATACTGGGGGCAGATACCTATCTAGCCAATACTGGGGGCACCTACCTATATAACCTATACTGGGGGCAGCTACCTATCTAACCTATACTGGGGGCAGATACCTATCTAATGTATACTGGGGGCAGCTACCTATCTAGCCAATCCTGGGGGCACCTACCTATCTAACCTATACTGGGGGGCAGATACCTATCTAATCTATACTGGGGGCAGCTACCTATCTAATCTATACTGGGGGCAGCTACCTATCTAATCTATACTGGGGCAGCAACCTATCTAATCTATACTGGGGGCAGCAACCTATCTAATCTATACTGGGGGCAGCTACCTATCTAATCTATACTGGGGGCACCTACCTATGGTAGATCCCCCCCCCCCTAGTGTATATAGGCTACTAGTCTTGTAGATGTAGGCAGATTCCCCCATTAGTGTAGATAGACTACTGGTCTTGCAGTCGCAGATCCCCTTTTAGTGTATTTAGGTAGCAGATTCCACCCCCCCCCCCCATTAGTGTATGTGTGTGGTGCGCTCACACGCAAAGATGATGAATTGGAGGGGCGCCAAAATCTGGTTATGCTCAGGGCACTGTGAAACCTAAGGCTGGCCCTGCACAGAGCACTGTTCAAGCGATCATTCAGAAACGGAAGGAGTATGGCACAACTGTAAACCTACCAAGACAAGGCCGCCCACCTAAACTCACAGGCGGAACAAGGAGAGCGCTGATCAGAAATGCAGTCAAGAGGCCCATGGTGACTCTGGACGATCTGCAGAGATCTACAGCTCAGGTGGGGGAATCTGTCCATAGGACAACTATTAATCGTGCACTGCACAAAGTTGGCCTTTATGGAAGAGTGGCAAGAAGAAAGCCATTGTTAACAGAAAAGCATAAGAAGTCCCGTTTGCAGTTTGCCACAAGCCATGTGGGGGACACAGGAAACATGTGTAAGAAGGTGCTCTGGTCAGATGAGACCAAAATGGAACTTTTTGGCCAAAATGCAAAGCGCTGTGAGTGGCGGAAAACTAACACTGCACATCACTTTGAACACACCATCCCCACTGTCAAATATGGTGGTGGCAGCATCATGCTTTGGGGGTGCTTCTCTTCAGCAGGGACAGGGAAGCTGGTCTGAGTTGATGGGAAGATGGATGGAGCCAAATACAGGGCAATCTTGGAAGAAAACCTCTTGGAGTCTGCAAAAGACTTGAGACTGGGGCGGAGGTTCACCTTCCAGCAGGACAACGACCCTAAGCATAAAGCCAAGGCAACAATGGAATGGTTTAAAACAAAACATATCCATATGTTAGAATGGCACAGTCAAAGTCCAGATCTAAATCCAATCGAGAATCTGTGGCAAGATCTGAAAAAAGCTATTCACAAACGCTGTCCATCTAATCTGACTGAGCTGGAGCTGTTTTGCAAAGAAGAATGAGCAAGGGTTTTAGCCTCTAGATGTGCAAAGCTGGTAGAGACATACCCTAACAGACTGGCAGCTGTAATTGTAGCAAAAGGTGGTTCTACAAAGTATTGACTCAGGGGGCCGAATAATTACGCACGCCCCACTTTGCCGTTATTGATTTGTAAAAAATGTTTGGAATCATGTATAATTTTCGTTCCACTTCTCATGTGTACACCACTTTGTATAGGTCTTTCACGGGGAATTCCAATAAAATGGATTCATGTTTGTGGCAGTAATATGACAAAATGTGGAAAACTTCAAGGGGGGCCGAATTCTTTTGCAAGCCACTGTATTTAGACAAGTTGCTTGTTATAGTTACTTTTTCATCTCGGATCTGCTTTAAGCCTGAGTGCAGCTCAAATGTGACTCAATATGACTGACACCTCCCAAATACCCACACGGAGTACAGTACTAGCTAGTAGAGATGGCCCGAACTGTTTGCTGGCAGACAGTTGCCGGCAAATTTATGCTGTTGGTGTTCAAGTCAAACTGCGAACATTTGGCGTTTTCTACCCACCCCCTATACATCATCATGGACCCAAACTTTGACCCCTTACCTCACAGTCAGCGGGCACATGGCAGCCAATTAGCTAGCACCCCTCACCCTCCCTATCAAAAAGCAGTTGCTGTGGCCATATTGGATTCATTCTCTGCTGGCTGTTGTTAGTGAGAGCAGGGTCAGACTTGCTGCAGATAGGTAGGGAAAACATTAGCTAGGCCTGTGTTCTTGTTCTTCACTGACTACTTGCTGAAAGCACCCCAAATAGCCCTTTTGAGGGATAGTACATCAGTCTCCTGTTTTTTATTTTGTGTGTGACACTCCACAGCCTACTGACACCCAGAGCTGTGCACACTACTGCTATTGTGTCTATTGTGGCCACATTAAGTTGCAAGCACAGAACCACTCCAGTGCTTTTTTTTTCACTGTATTCCGATAGAACTATTGAATTTCTCTCTGTGTGTGACACTCCACAGCCCACACCCAGAGCTGTGTGCACACTACTGCTGTTGCTACATTAACTTGCAGACATAGTACCACTCCTGTGCATATTTATTTCAATGTATTCTGATAGTGATATTGCATTTTTGTGGGACACTCCACAGCCCACTGACACCCAGAGCTGTGCACAGTACTACTGCTATTGTGGCCACACTACGTTGCAGGCACAGAACCACTCCAGTGCATTATTTGCAGGAATGTACTGTGATTAAAACCTGGATCTGCATCAACTCCATAATTTTTGGTGGGACTTTTGGCACGGATCCCCTCTGGCATGCCACAGTCCAGGAGTTAGACCCCTTGAAACAACTTTTCCTTCACTTTGTGGCCAGAAACAGTCCCTGTAGGTTTCAAAATTTGCCTGCCCATTGAAGTCTATGGCGGTTCGCCGGGTTTGCATGTTCATAAACATTTGCGGAAGCTCGTGTTCGTGAACCCAAAATTTGATGTTCGCGACATCACTACTAGTAGCTAGCATCAGGTCAGTATATGCAGCCAGATGACTGGTGGTAGATTTGTCTCAATCAAGTGGTGTAACTATAGTTCATGCAGTCCCCCTGTGAAACCTTTCATGGAGTCCCCCTTCCTATGTTACTGCTTCGCCCAATGGTCGATTATCTAATCCCAAACAGGGTAGGGAGGCTGAATTTCTTCCTTCCCTCCTCCACCAGGGACCCTGTTCCATGCTCAGCGGCCATGGCCTGCCTCCAACTCAGCAGCCACCAATCATGGCTTCCGAGCTGGAGCGGGCCAAGGGCAATACAGGCTCTGTTTGTTTGTCTTTAGGTTCTCTTTAAACTCTATACATGATGATTAAAAAAAAAACATTATTTAGCATCCTCACAATAAATGTACTGTACTTGTAACACCTCTTCCTCTGTCCGAAGACTGGCACCTTTTCTTTATATATTCATTAGGGACAAGCATCTAGCTGTTACGCTCACTTTTGCATGAAAATTGTAATCACTCCATGAAAAAAAAAAACACAATCACTTCAAAATCTCTCCAAAAATCACAACCACTCCAAAAATTGCAATTTGCTGAAAAAGCTACTTCCTTTTTCTCGGCTTTGGAAATAAGAGACTGCAGGTTCAAAAAGGTACGCTCTCCTGACTGTGTAATAATTATAGTGTATATATTGAAGGGGAATTTTATATATATATATATATATATATATATATATATATATATATATATATATATATATATATATATATTATATATATATATACTAGCTGGTCGCCCGGCGTTGCCCGGGTATGTAATTGGCTAGTGTTAGCTCTGTCCACTTTTTCTAATCCTAACACACAATTACCTAGTTTGTGAGCTTTGCGGCCTTTGGCATCAATAATTGGCTGTGGCTCCACTACTTTGAAAATCAATAGGTGAATTTTGATTAGCTTTTGTAGGCTCCACCTACTTTTCTGAATATTAATCCCAGTCACCCACTGTGCAAAGTTTAAGAACCCTGCCATTGACAGACAGTGTAAGAATGGCTGCAGTTTACATTCTGGTAGTTAAATTTTTATTTTTCTCCACCCACTGATGTCCTGATGTTTCCTGGGTATGTATTTGGCTGCTGTTGGCTGTGGCCACTTTTTCTAACCCTAACACACAATTGTCAATAGTCAATGACCAAGTTTGTGAGATTTGTGGTCTTTGGCATGAATAATTTTCATTGAAATGAAACACATCTGATTCGCTGTTTGTAGCCCCACCCCTTTTCTAAATATTTAACCCCAGTCACCCAATGATCAACTGTACCAGGTTTGAGGCTTGTGCCATTAACAGTGCAAAAATGGCAGCAATTAAATATTTGCCTTGAAAATCAATAGGTGAATTGTGATTGGTTTTTGTAGGCTCCACCCACTTTTCTGAATATTAATCCCAGTCACCCAGTGACCAACTGTGCAAAGTTTTAGAACCCCACAATTAATAGTGTAAGAATGGCTGCAGTTTACATTTTCCCAGTGAAATTTGTGTTTGTCTCTGCCCACTGAAGACTCGGTATTGCCCAGGTATGTATTTGGCTGGTGCTAGCTCCGCCCACTTTTTCTGACCCAAACACAAAATTACTTAATGACCAAGTTTGTGAGCTTTGAGGTCTTTGGCATCAATAATTTGCATTGAAATAAAATAAATCTGATTGGCTGTGGCTCCACCCCTTTTCTGAATTTGAACCCCAATCACCCAATGGCCAACTGTACCAGGTACAGGTGATTAACAGTGCAAGAATGGCATCAATTAAATATTCCCCTTAAAGATTAATAGGTAGATTTTTATTGGCTTTTGTAGGCTCCACCCACTTTTCTGAATATTAATCTCAGTCACCCAGTGACCAACTGTGCAAAGTTTGAGAACCCTACCATTAATAGTGTAAGAATTGCTGCAGTTTACATTTTCTCAGTGAAATTTGTATTTGTCTCCGCCTACTGATGACCCAGCATTGCCCGATTATGTATTTGGCTGGTGTTGGCTGCGCCCACTTTTCCTAACCCCAACACACAATTACTCAATTACTCAATGACCAAGTTTGTGAGCTTTGCGGTCTTTGGCATCAATAACCTGCATTAAAATGAAACAAATCAGATTGGCTGTTTGGGGCTCCACCCCCTTATATAAATTTAAACCCCAGTCACGCAATGATCAACTGTACCAGGTTTGAGGCTTGTGCCATTAACAGTGCAAGAATGGCAGCAATGAAATATTCCCCTGAAAAATCAATAGGTAATTTTTGATTGTTTTTTGTAGGCTCCACCCACTTTTCTGAATATTAACCCCAGTCACCCAGTAACCAACTGTGCAAAGTTTGAGAACCCTACCATTAACAGTGTAAGAATGGCTGCTGTTTACATTTTCCCAGTAAAATTTGTATTTGTCTCCGCCCACTTATGACCCGGCGTTGCCCGCTTATGTATTTGGCTGGTGTTGGCTGTGCCCACTTTCCTAACTTTAACACACAATTAATCAATTACTCAATGAGCAAGTTTGTGAGCTTTGCAGTGTTTGGCAACAATAATTTGCATTGGAATGAAACAAATCTGATTGGCTATTTGTGGCTCCACCCCCTTTCTGAAATTGAACCCCAGTCACCCAATGATCAACTATACCAAGTTTGAGGCTTGTGCCATTAACAGTGCAAGAATGGCAGAAATGTAAATATTCCCCTTGAAAATCATTAGGTGAATTTTGATTGGCTTTTATAGGCTCCAACCACTTTTCTGAATAATAACCCTAGTCACCCAACGACCAACTGTGCAAAGTTTGAGAACCCTACCATTAACAGTGTAAGAAAAACAAAAGTTTGCTTTTTTAAAACAGAAAAAATTTGCAATAATTCAGGTTAGAGTGAGCTTGAGATGTCTCCCAGTGCATCACCGCTGAAAATATGCTAATTAACCATTGTTACCCTTAGAAGCTAAACACACCTCCAGAACCGCTGGAATGCAATGATGTGTCAGCTTGTTAAATTGTACAGAGCCATAATAATCCAACACGCATACAGACTGGTTTGGATTGTTTGATCCTTATCAGTGCATGGCATACATTAATTTGGCTCTATGCAGTAGGGCTGTAACACCGAGAGGGACATGCTACCCAGCAAGCTCATGGTGACTAGTGTTGGGCGAACACCTGGATGTTCGGGTTCGGGAAAGTTCGCCGAACATGACCGCGATGTTCGGCATGTTCGGACCGAACCCCGAACTCCCCGAACATCCCGCTTTTGGGGGCCCTATGGGGTCTCAGGCATAAGGGGGGAGCATGCCCCGATCGCGGGGGGGTTGGAAATTCCCCCCACCCCCTCCGCTAGCGCTCCCCCCTCTGCCCGCTTTCCCATACAAAAGTTTAAGGAAAGTACCGGGGGTAGTGGATGGCCTGGCAGTGGCACTGTGGAGTGAGGAGGAGGAGTCCGGAGAGTGACGCGTCCAAACATCCAAACATCCGAACTTTCCCATTTATTATATTAGTAGGATACACACACACACACACACACACACAGTGGCTTGCAAAAGTATTTGGCCCCCTTGAAGTTTCACATTACTGCCACAAACATGAATCAATTCTATTGGAATTCCACATAAAAAGACCAATACAAAGTGGTGTACACATGAGAAGTGGAACGAAAATCATACATGATTCCAAACATTTTTTACAAATCAATAACTGCAAAGTGGGGTGTGCGTAATTATTCAGCCCCCTGAGTCAATACTTTGTAGAACCACCTTTTGCTACAATTACAGCTGCCAGTCTTTTAGGGTATGTCTCTACCAGCTTTGCACATCTAGAGACTGAAACCCTTGCCCATTCTTCTTTGCAAAACAGCTCCAGATCAGTCAGATTAGATGGACAGCGTTTGTGAACAGCAGTTTTCAGATCTTGCCACAGATTCTCGATTGGATTTAGATCTGGACTTTGACTGGGCCATTCTAACACATGGATATGTTTTGTTTTAAACCATTCCATTGTTGCCCTGGCTTTATGTTTAGGGTCGTTGTCCTGCTGGAAGGTGAACTTCCGCCCCAGTCTTTTGCAGACTCCAAGAGGTTTTCTTCCAAGATTTCATTTTGAGACAAAATGCAAGCCACTCACTATATATATATATATATATATATATATATATATATATATATATATATATATATATATATATATATAACTAGCTGTATGACCTGGCAATGCCTGGGTATGTATTAGCTGGTGCAAGAATTGCAGCAATTAAATATTTCCCTTTAAAATCAATAGGTGAAATTTGATTGGTTTTTGTAGGCTCCACCCACATTTCTGAATATTTATACAAATAACCTAGTGCCCAACTGTGCAAAGTTTGAGAACCCTACCATAAACAGTTAAGAATAACTGCAGTTTAAATTTTCCCAGTGAAATTTGTATTTGTCTTCTCCCACTGATGGCCCGCCATTGCCCGGTATGTATTTGGCTGGTGTTGGTTGCGCCCACTTTTTCTAACCTTAACACACAATTACTCAATGACTAGTTTGTGAGCTGATTGGCTGTTTTTGGCTCCACCCCCTTTTCTGAATTTGAACCCCAGTCACCCAATGACCAACTATACCAGGTTTGAGGCTTGTGCCATTAACAGTGTAAGAATGGCAGCAATTAAATATTCCCTTTGAACATCAATAGGTGACTTTTGATTGGCTTTTTTAAGCTCCACCCAGTTTTCTGAATATTAATCCCAGTCACCCAGTGACCGACCAACTGTGCAAAGTTTGAGATCCCTGGCATTAGCAGTGTAAGAATGGCTGCAGTTTACATTTTTTTTACAGTGAAATTTATATTTGTCTCCGCCCACTTTTTGGTTATGGGGATAATAAGTATCCTGTATGTTATTCCAGGTAATGGCCTATGTGTGTGCCACATTTCTTTAAAATCCGTTCAGCCAATAAAAAAAAAATGTTTAAGTCCGCTTTAAGGGAACCTGAAGTGAGAGGATTACGGAGGTGGCCATCGTCATTCTCTAATGAACAATGCCAGTTGCCTGACTTCTTCTGTGCTGATGCTCTGCCTCTGACAGTAGAAGTCACTGACCCAGAATGAACATGCAGAGCAGATGCTGTGACTCTGACTCCACTGCCTGCATGCGTGTTGCAGGTGTGTGCCTCAAACAACTAAAGGCAAAAGCTCAGCGTGACAGCCAGGCAACTGGCATTCTTTATACGGGAATAAAAATGACAGCTTCCGTTTTCAAGAAGTTTTGAATCAGGATGATACCATTCACTGGCTAACTTAAAAGAATAAGAATCAGCTTTTGGCTATTCAGCCTTCCTCAGACTTAAATCCTGTTGTCAGGACTCGAATCTGAGGAAAGCTGAACAGCCAAAAGCTTATTCTTTTTCTGTTAAGTTAGCCAATAAATAGCATCATCCTGATTGAAAACTTCTTGCTTTTTCTTATGGTACAATACTCTACTGCTATTACTAAGCCTTCACATTCCTCTCACACCAGGTTCCCTTTACAGAGAACCTGATGGAGGCTGCCATATTTATTTGCTTTTAACTTATTCAGGACCACAGGCTTTACCCCCACTAAAGTTCAGGCCATTTTTGTAAAATGGGCCACTGCAGCTTTAAGGCCAAGCTGCAGGGCCGCACATGTCCGCCTACAAAGCAGGAGATGCATGCGCAGCCTCCACACGATCTCCTGCAAACTGTAGCCTCAGGACTTTACACCGATCGGCGTTAGGCGGTCCTGGGGCTGCCGCCGCGTCCACGCCTGCCGGCGTGACGTGGTCAGCGAGGAGTTAACCTCCTTGCCGGTTATCCTCGAGCTCAGCTCGGGGTAACCCGCCGCGGAGGATTCCTCAGGCCCTGGTGGGCCGATTTCCATAATTTTTTTTGTATATACGCAGCTAGCACTTTGCTAGCTGCGTGTTACTTACGATCGCTGTTGCTCCGCACTCATTCGCCGCTACCTGCCGCATCAGAGGGTGCCCCCCCCGAGACCCGTGCACTGCCTGGCCAATCAGTGCCAGGCAACACTGAGGGGTGGATCGGGACTCCCTCTGACGTCACGACGTCGGTGACGTCATCGCGCCTGTCGCCATGGCGATGGGGGAAGCCCTCATGGAAATCCCGTTCAGAACGGGATTTCCGGATGGGCATACGCGCCGGCGGCGATCGGCGCGTACGGGGGGACGCTGCTGGGAGGGGGGAAGCATGTAGCTAGCGCTAGGCTAGCTACATGCTAAAAAGAAAAAAAATGCAAAAAAGCACCCTCCCTGCCGTGCACAGCACATTTTTAGAACGGCAGAGAGGTTAAACAATACCAGTTGCCTGGCATTCCTGCTGATCTCTTTGCCTGCAATAGTGGATGAATCACACACCTGAAACAAGCATGTAGCTAATCCAGTCTGACTTCAGTCAGAGCACCCGATATGCATGCTTGTTGAAGGGCTGTGGCTGAAAGCATTAGAGACACAGGATCAGCAGGAGAGTCAGGCAACTGGTATTATTTTAAAAGGACAAATCCATATCCTTCTCAGTTTAGGTTCCCTTTAAGGACTTACAGTCTATCTCACATATGACTCCCAGTCTTGTGGCTGAATCGCTGCATCCAGCGTACGCTGGGCTGTGCTGCAATGTGACCTCTAGTGGTTAATCGTTCTTCCCATTATGCAATTCACCACGCTCCAAGCCATTCTAACAGCACATCTGTTAGGACAGGCGCCTATAAATATCTGTTTAAAAACAATCTCGCCCCGCCATAAATATTCAATTATTTACCGAGCTCGCAAGATGTTTGACTGTGTACTTATTAATGTACATTATCAACATTACATTCTGTCGATGAGCCAAAAAACGTGCAGCGTGGAGAGGGCGAGATTCCAGGCGGCGGCGCTACAATGTTTATTCGGGGCTGTCGTGCTCCTAAATTATGCAAGATTTCCATCACTTGAATGTTATGTACCGCGCAGCCAGACTTTTCAATCCCGCAGAAGTGCTATATGTGCAGGAATATTGTGTTCCTCGCCGCAGATTAGCATCTACCTATTTTTCTCTCAAACAAGAAATGTTTTATGTATTGAATGCTATTTATTTATACTCTGTGATGTGTAGAGCAGGTGATGGGAAATGTCGCAGGGAGCCATCACTTCTCTCAACCAGCAAAATGCAAGTTTAAAACACAAACCTAAGTGCTTCCTAATAAGTAAATAAAAAGTAACTCTGCGGCTAAAAGTGCCACAGTTGTCTTTGTTGGCATCTTCCCATGAGTTCTGCTAAAGAGGAACTGAAACCAAGGATTGAACCTCATCCCAATCAGTAGCTGATCCGGCCGTTCTAGACTTTTTGCTGCCTGAAAACTTGTGAGAATGAACCCCCCCCCCCCCTCCATTTGGAATGATCGCACAGAATTTACTCTGCCTCATTTATGTTCTCACATGACATGCTGCTGCTCAGCACATTAGCACACAAACTGGCTGTGAGACTGTGACAAGCAAACTGCTCACCCTCAGCCAGTCCATTCCTCCTCAGTCAGGACAGCAATGCCACCTCCTCCCTTCTGCTGTGCAAGTCAAATGAAACACTGCTGCTCTCCTGCCTCCCCCCTCCTCACTCACTGTCAGACTCCTCACACAGCACAACAAGCTGCTTTTCCCCGATGATGACCTCTTCACCTCACTCTCCTCTCTCTTCCCCTCCTACTCTGACTGCATGCTGTTAGTGTAAACACAGTACAAACATGCTGTCCCTGTAATCTCTGCGCCTGATGCAAGTGTTTCACCTTGCTTCATGAGAGAACCGGCCCTGCTGATACCACCTTTCCCATGAGAAAACTCTATCTTTTCTCGAATAGATCATCAGGGGGCATACAAGAAAAAAGGAAGCTGGAAAAATGGGAACAGGAGATTGCCGCTAGTGGAATATTGCTGCAATTAACAATATTCTACTGATGGTTTCCGATAGTAAAATATTGGTAATGTTAACCTATATTTACAGTGGGTTGCAAAAGTATTCGGCCCCATTGAAGATTTCCACATTTTGTCATATTACTGCCACAAACATGAATCAATTTTATTGGAATCTCACATGAAAGACCAACACAAAGGGCCATATCCTATTCAAGGTGATAAGTAGCTTGCAGATGCGAGCTACTTATCACCTTGCCATCGCGCGAGGTTTACCGGCAAATCCTATTGCCCATATCCTTCGCGCGATGGCCGATCGTTAGAGAGCATTACTCAGGCGAAAGCCTGAGCGATGCTCCCTTTTACCGAGCGATGGGGAGTGAGGTTTACGCTGTGGTGCTGTCCATCAGCACCACGGCCTCGCTCCCCACACATGCGCACTCGCCTGCCGAACATCGCCGACATCTTCCGCCGCAGCATCTGGGGGTCTCCTTTAATAAGGAGACCCCCAGAGCTCCCCGTCAGGTCGCCGCACAGTTTAGAAGCCCCCGCGCAGCTCTGCCGGGCTCCCCTCTCATACGTACCGCCGCCGATCACCCGCCGCCTCTCGCCGCAAAATCCGTCACGTAATTACAGTGTATCTAACACTGTAATTACTGTGCGCATAGAAGGAGCCCGGGCAAAGCATCTTTGAATCTGCAGCCGGGCTCCCCATTTGTCCGCTGTCTGAGCCATTTTATTGGTTCAGACAGCAGACCAATGGGGAGCCCGGCTGCAGATTCAAAGATGCTTTGCCCGGGCTCCTTCTATGCGCACAGTAATTACAGTGTTAGATACACTGTAATTACGTGACGGATTTTGCGGCGAGAGGCGGCGGGTGATCGGCGGCGGTACGTATGAGAGGGAAGCCCGGCAGAGCTGCGCGGGGGCTTCTAAACTGTGCGGCAACCCGACGGGGAGCTCTGGGGGTCTCCTTATTAAAGGAGACCCCCAGATGCTGCGGCGACGACGTGCGTTAGCTAGTTTAGACCTGCTTTTTGCAGGTCTAAGCTAACGCTCATGTCTGCCGGGAAGCATCGCTTCCCGGAGACATGATAAGGGTAATTGGATTCTGTGTTAAGAACTCGCTGGGCGATTATATCGCCCAAGCGAGTTCTTTTCCGCCTGGGGGGTCTAAAGTTTAATTAGATTAGGCGATGCCCCCATCGCCTAAGTTAAGAACTCGCCAGTGCTTAGCGCTGGCGAGTTCAGCAATAGAATATGGCCCAAAGTGATGTACACATGAGAAGTGGAACGAAAATCATACATGATTCCAAACATTTTTTACAAATAAATAACTGCAAAGTGGTGTGTGCATAATTATTCGGCACCCTTTGATCTGAGTGCAGTCAGTCGCCTATAGACATTGCCTGATGAGTGCTAATGACTAAATCGAGTCCACCTGTGTGTAATGTAATGTCAGTACAAATACAGCTGCTCTGTGAGGGCCTCAGAGGTTGTCTAAGAGAATATTGGGAGCAACTACACCATGAAGTCCAAAGAACACACCACACAGGTCAGGGATCAAGTTATTGAGAAATTTAAAGCAGGCTTAGGCTACAAAAAGATTTCCAAAGCCTTGAACATCCCAAGGAGCACTGTTCAAGCGATCATTCAGAAATGGAAGGAGAATGGCACAACTGTAAACCTACCAAGACAAGGCCATCCACCTAAACTCACAGGCCGAACAAGGAGAGCGCTGATCAGAAATGCAGTCAAGAGGCCCATGGTGACTCTGGATGAGCTGCAGAGATCTACAGCTCAGGTGGGAGACTCTGTCCATAGGACAACTATTAGTCATGCACTGTACAAAGTTGGCTCTTATGGAAGAGTGGCAAGAAGAAAGGCATTGTGAACAGAAAGCATAAGAAGTCTCGTTTGCAGTTTGCCACAAGCCATGTGGGGGACACAGCAACCATGTGGAAGAAGGTGCTCTGGTCAGATGAGACCAAAATGGAACTTTTTGGCCAAAATGCAAAACGCTATGTGTGGCGGAAAACTAACACTGCATATCACTCTGAATACACCATCCCCATTGTCAAATATGGTGGTGGCAGCATCATGCTCTGGGGTTGCTTCTCTTTAGCAGGGACAGGGAAGCTGGTCAGAGTTGATGGGAAGATGGATGGAGCCAAATACAGGGCAAACTTGGAAGAAAACCTCTTGGAGACTACAAAAGACTTGAGACTGGGGCGGAGGTTCAACTTCCAGCAGGACAATGACCCTAAACATAAAGCCAGGGCAACAATGGAATGGTTTAAAACAAAACATATCTATGTGTTAGAATGGCCCAGTCAAAGTCCAGATCTAAATCCAATCGAGAATCTGTGGCAAGATCTGAAAACTGCTGTTCACCAACGCTGTCCATTAATCTGACTAAGCTGAAGCTGTTTTGCAAAGAAGAATGGGCAAGGATTTCAGTCTCTAGATGTGCAAAGCTGGTAGAGACATACCCTAAAAGACTGGCAGCTGTAATTACAGCAAAAGGTGGTTCTACAAAGTATTGACTCAGGGGGCCGAATAATTACACACACCCCACTTTGCAGTTATTGATTTGTAAAAAATGCTTGGAATCATGTATGATTTTCATTTCACTTATCACATGTACACCACTTTGTATTGGTCTTTCACATGGAATTCCAATACAATTGAGGCATGTTTGTAGCAGTAATGTGACAAAATGTGGAAAACTTCAAGGGGGCCGAATACTTTTGCAAGCCACTGTATATGGCTAAACCTAACCCTACTCACAAGGAGAACCCTCCCTCTACCAATGCCTGACCCTAAGACCCCCCTCCACCGTACCTAACCCTAATACCCCCCCCTTCTCGGAGGTGCCTAACTCTAACTCCTCCTGGGGGCGCATAAGCCTACTCCCTCCTAAACCTTAACCCCTCCTCTGCCACAAAGCTGTGATATGCGGCAAGGAAGGTAAATTTCGACGCCTGGAAGCGCCTGATTAGTGGCATGGAAAGTAAATTGTGGCAGCTGATACCATTGCGGAATGCTGGGGGCTTGCAGAAATGCTAATTCCGGGATTGCATAGCGGGCTCAGTCTGCAATTTGTGGCAAATGAAGTACATTTTGGCGTCAGAAGATGCCCAGTAGTGGGCGCCACGTGTGCCCAAATTCCCATCCTTTACTGCAAATTGCGGCTGTTACAATAGGCGCCTATGGCAGCACTGTTCTGTTGTTCCGCATCGGGGGGTCTGTATGGCTGATATTGTGGTGAAACCCCTCCCACAGTGTGATGTCATGACCATGGTCCTGACAGTTTGCTGTCTGTGAACCACATCGCATTGTGGGAAATAATGGCTTTTTCCAACTGCCAAGCAAGCAGTATCTCCCTCTGTGCATAGAACTCTCAGTAATGAACATTCCGCACAGATCACCTGGCAGAACTATAGATGTCACCACCAGTGATACATTTTAGAATGTAAATCAGGGAGAGGTAAGATTTTGCAATGGGCAAACACTGACTAAATCATCTATAAATGAATATTGTAAACAGTAAGCAATTTTGTTTTCATTGTTTTATTTTCATTACAGTTCCTCTGTAGGATTATTTCTGTCACAGTTTTGGTAGGCTGCATGGGGTTTTTAGATACTATTTTTATTGTAAACATTTGATTTCTCTGGTAGAAATGAGAAGAAGGCTCAAACTATCCTGCTTCGTTTATAGTTTCTGAAAGAGTTTTCTTTTTTAAAAGTCATTAGTTTTTTGTTGTAAAAAAAGAAAAAATCTCTATTTAACTTTGTTTACCTGTACAAACAGCAAAATATTGCATATTAGCCAGAATCATTATTTGTTAATTATTCATTACACGCATATTCAAAAAGTAGTGCTGACATCTTCCACAGAGCTGTACAGAGTATATCGTCTTGTCACTTAACTGACCCTCAGAGGGGCTCACAATCTAATCCCTCCTACCATAGTCATATGTCTGTATATGTATTGTGTAGGGTATGTATCATAGTCTAGGGTCAGTTTTAGGAGAAGCCAATTAACTTAGCTGTATGTTTTGGAGTGTGGGAGGAAACAGGAGTGCCTGGAGGAAACCCACACGACACGGGGAGAACATACAAACTGTACAGATAGTGCCCTGGCTGGGATTCAAACCAGGGACCAAGTGCTGCAAGGCGAGAGTGCTAACCACTATACCACCATGCGTGATGTGGCGGGATGTGTAGTGTAGTGTAGTGTAGTGTAGTGTAGTGTAGTGTAGTGTAGTGTAGTGTAGTGTAGTGTAGTGTAGTGTAGTGTAGAGTAGAGTAGAGTAGAGTAGAGTAGAGTAGAGTAGAGTAGAGTAGAGTAGAGTACTTTAATTAATACTGATGCAATGATCATGAGATACACTCTGACTTGACAAATCTCTATTTTAATTCTCCAGGTTCTCTGACTCCAAAAAAGATACAGTTATTAATGGGGCTTTCTTTAAAGGGAAGCTAAAGTGAAAATAAACCTATAATTAGTGGTGCTCAAATACCCCTTTTCAAAATTCGAGTTAGGTCGAATTCGAATAGTAAATTATTCGAGATCAGTCGAATATTCGAGTCGAATAATTTTTACTATTCGATTCGACCTCGGAATTCGAGCTCACTATTCGAGTCGGTATTCGAGCTCATTATTCGAGCTGACTATTCGAAATGGCCTTAAATAGCTTCCAACACTTGTTTTGAGGGTGAATGATGCAAGAAACCTCTTTTTTTCCAAGTAACAACAGCAAGTGATTATGTGGGGATGTTCCTTTAAAAAAAAAAAGTTGAAAAGAGAAGTTGTGTCCAGAAATTTGTTCAGTACTGTATATACTTCTTCTTCTTCTTCTTCTTTATCTTCTATATCTTCTTCTTCTTCTTCTTCTATATCTTCTTCTTCTATATCTTCTTCTTCTATATCTTCTTCTATATCTTCTTCTTCTTTTATATTGTCTTCTTCTTCATCATCTTCTTCATCATCATCTTCTTCTTCTTCATCTTCTTTTTCTTCATCTTCTTCATCTTCTTCTTCATCTTCTTCTTCATCTTCTTCATCTTCTTCTTCATCTTCTTCATCTTCTTCATCTTCTTCTTCTTCTTCTTCTTCTTCATCTTCTTCATCTTCATCTTCTTCATCTTCTTCTTCTTCTTCATCTTCTTCATCTTCTTCTTCTTCTTCATCTTCTTCATCTTCTTCATCTTCTTCTTCATCTTCTTCTTCTTCTTCATCATCATCTTCTTCTTCATCTTCTTCATCTTCTTCATCTTCATCTTCTTCATCTTCTTCATCTTCTTCTTCTTCTTCATCTTCATCTTCTTCTTCATCTTCTTCTTCTTCATCATCTTCATCTTCTTCTTCTTCATCTTCTTCATCTTCTTCTTCTTCATCTTCTTCATCTTCTTCATCTTCTTCTTCATCTTCTTCTTCTTCTTCATCATCTTCTTCTTCTTCATCTTCTTCATCTTCTTCTTCTTCATCATCTTCATCTTCTTCTTCTTCATCATCTTCATCTTCTTCTTCTTCATCTTCTTCTTCTTCTTCTTCTTCATCTTCTTCATCTTCTTCATCTTCATCTTCTTCATCTTCTTCATCTTCTTCTTCTTCATCTTCTTCTTCTTCATCTTCATCTTCTTCTCCTTCTTCTTCTTCTTCTTCTTCTTCTTCATCTTCTTCTTCTTCATCTTCTTCATCTTCTTCTATATCGTCTTCTTCTTCACTTATTTCTCTTTTCAAATTTTTTTTTTAAAGAAATGCAGCTATTTTTGAGCGTAACAAATAGCTGGTGGCGCGCGCATGTTGGAAGCGCCATTGTATGTGCTCCCTGGCAGTGGAAACACACAGACAGCAGGAGGTAAATTCAGCAGCAGGAGGAGGAGGATGAGTGTGTGGCAGCAGGCAGTCAATGAGGCAGGCAGCGTGACATAATAGCCCTGGTACCTAGCGGTGATACCAGGGCTGTAAATAAACACAGCAGGCAGGAGGTCCCAGACAGCGGTCGTGCAGCCCACATTGTGTCCAATACACAACTGGGACAACACAGTTTTCAACCCGGGCACCTCAGAAAAATTAAACCTTTTTTTTTTTTTATGGTTTTGTAGTTTTGGTTTTACAACCAATTACACAGATATAGCTATTTTTTGACGTAATAGCTGGTGGCAGAGTGGCAGCAGAAGGTAAATCTGTGTACCCTGGCGTTGGGAAACACAGACAGACAGACAGCAGCAGCAGCAGCAGGAGGAATGGAGGAGTAATGTGAGCAGCTATTGTTTGACGTAATAGCTGGTGGCAGAGTGGCAGCAGAAGCTAATTCTGTGTACCCTGGCAGTGGGAAACACAGACAGACAGCAGCATCAGCAGGAGGAATGGAGGAGTAGTGTGAGTGTGGCAGCAGGCAGGCAGCGTGACATAATAGCCCTGGTACCTAGCGGTGATACCAGGGCTGTAAATAAACACAGCAGGCAGGAGGTCCCAGACAGCGGTCGTGTAGCCCACATTATGTCCAATACACAACTGGGACAACACAGTTTTCAACCCGGGCACCTCAGAAAAATTAAACCTTTTTTTTTTTTATGGTTTTGTAGTTTTGGTTTTACAACCAATTACACAGATATAGCTATGTTTTGACGTAATAGCTGGTGGCAGAGTGGCAGCAGAAGGTAAATCTGTGTACCCTGGCGTTGGGAAACACAGACAGACAGCAGCATCAGCAGGAGGAATGGAGGAGTAGTGTGAGTGTGGCAGCAGGCAGGCAGCGTGACATAATAGCCCTGGTACCTAGCGGTGATACCAGGGCTGTAAATAAACACAGCAGGCAGGAGGTCCCAGACAGCGGTCGTGTAGCCCACATTGTGTCCAATACACAACTGGGACAACACAGTTTTCAACCCGGGCACCTCAGAAAAATTAAACCTTTTTTTTTTTTTTATGGTTTTGTAGTTTTGGTTTTACAACCAATTACACAGATATAGCTATTTTTTGACGTAATAGCTGGTGGCAGAGTGGCAGCAGAAGGTAAATCTGTGTACCCTGGCGTTGGGAAACACAGACAGACAGCAGCATCAGCAGGAGGAATGGAGGAGTAGTGTGAGTGTGGCAGCAGGCAGGCAGCGTGACATAATAGCCCTGGTACCTAGCGGTGATACCAGGGCTGTAAATAAACACAGCAGGCAGGAGGTCCCAGACAGCGGTCGTGTAGCCCACATTGTGTCCAATACACAACTGGGACAACACAGTTTTCAACCCGGGCACCTCAGAAAAATTAAACCTTTTTTTTTTTTTTATGGTTTTGTAGTTTTGGTTTTACAACCAATTACACAGATATAGCTATTTTTTGACGTAATAGCTGGTGGCAGAGTGGCAGCAGAAGGTAAATCTGTGTACCCTGGCGTTGGGAAACACAGACAGACAGCAGCATCAGCAGGAGGAATGGAGGAGTAGTGTGAGTGTTGCAGCAGGCAGGCAGCGTGACATAATAGCCCTGGTACCTAGCGGTGATACCAGGCCGTAAATGAACACAACAGGAGGTCCCAGACAGCGGTCGTGTAGCCCACATTGTGTCCAATACACAACTGGGACAACACAGTTTTCAACCCGGGCACCTCAGAAAAATTAAACCTTTTTTTTTTTTTTTTATGGTTTTGTAGTTTTGGTTTTACAACCAATTACACAGATATAGCTATTTTTTGACGTAATAGCTGGTGGCAGAGTGGCAGCAGAAGCTAATTCTGTGTACCCTGGCAGTGGGAAACACAGACAGACAGCAGCATCAGCAGGAGGAATGGAGGAGTAGTGTGAGTGTGGCAGCAGGCAGGCAGCGTGACATAATAGCCCTGGTACCTAGCGGTGATACCAGGGCTGTAAATAAACACAGCAGGCAGGAGGTCCCAGACAGCGGTCGTGTAGCCCACATTATGTCCAATACACAACTGGGACAACACAGTTTTCAACCCGGGCACCTCAGAAAAATTAAACCTTTTTTTTTTTTTATGGTTTTGTAGTTTTGGTTTTACAACCAATTACACGGATATAGCTATGTTTTGACGTAATAGCTGGTGGCAGAGTGGCAGCAGAAGGTAAATCTGTGTACCCTGGCGTTGGGAAACACAGACAGACAGCAGCATCAGCAGGAGGAATGGAGGAGTAGTGTGAGTGTGGCAGCAGGCAGGCAGCGTGACATAATAGCCCTGGTACCTAGCGGTGATACCAGGCCGTAAATGAACACAACAGGAGGTCCCAGACAGCGGTCGAGCAGCCCACATCGTGTCCAATACACAACTGGGACAACACAGTTTTCAACCCGGGCACCTCAGAAAAATTAAACCTTTTTTTTTTTTTTTTATGGTTTTTTGGTTTTGTTTGTAAAACAAATTACACAGATATATAGCTATTGTTTGACGTAATAGCTGGTGGCAGAGTGGCAGCAGAAGGTAAATCTGTGTACCCTGGCGTTGGGAAACACAGACAGACAGCAGAAGGGCAGTACACAGCAGCCCACTGTAGGTGTAAAATGTGTGGCTGCAGGCGACGTAATAGTCAAAGTGAACCAGGCTGGCTTAGTGAGCAGGAGCCAGGAGGTGGTAAAGGGTGGTAAGGCACATTAACGATGGTTCTTAGCCAGTTCATGTCCCCCTCAGGCCGACATCAGGGGCCAGGAACTCGCCTTCCACCCACGCCTGGTTCATCTTGAGAAACGTCAGTCTGTCCACAGACTTGTGAGACAGACGTGAGCGTTTCTCGGTGACCACACCACCAGCTGCACTGAAGCAGCGCTCGGACAGCACGCTGGAAGGGGGGCAGGACAGCACTTCCAGGGCGTACTGCGCCAGCTCGCTCCAGATCTCCAGGCGCTTGACCCAATACTCCATGGGATCAACAGGGGCATCGCTGTCAAGCCCGCTGTAGGACCCCATGTAGTCAGCCACCATGCGGGTCAGGCGCTGGCTGTGACCGGTGGAGGATGCTGCTGCATGCACCTCCTCTCTAGTCACTGCTGCCGGAGCCTCTACAGTCCTGTAGAGCTCGTGGCTGAGAGACAGCAGGTCTGTGGGGCGCTTGCTGCTGGATGCAGGCACCTGCTGCTGCCTCTGTGCTGGCTGCTGGACAGTGGGGGTGGAAGGCTGGGGGAAGGCTTCCTCCAAGCGCTCAACAAGGGCCTGCTGCAAGCTCCTTATTTGTTGCGCTGGGTCTCCTCCTGCAGGCGGCAGGAACTGGCTCAACTTCCCCTTGAGGCGTGGGTCCAACATCATGCTGATCCAGATGTCCTCCCTCTGCTTCATCTGGATCACCCTGGGGTCTCTGCACAGGCACGTCAGCATGTGCGCTGCCATTGGGAAGAGGCGGGCCACGTCTGCTGGCACATCGACGGCAGTGCTGCTGTCCTCATCCTCCTCCACTGCCTCATCAGCCTCATCCTCTCTCCACCCCCACACCAACTCAGCTGCACTGTGCTGCTCCCCCTCATCAGCAGCAAGGTCAGGGACCTCCACCAAGTCCTCCTCCTCCTCCCCCTCAGAGGTGGACTGTGCAGCTGCTTGCCGCTCCTGCTGGTCCAAGGCTGCCGCTCCCTGTTCCAGCAAAGCATCGAGGGCCCTGTTCAGCAGACAAACCAGGGGCACCCACTCGCAGACCATAGCATGGTCCCTGCTCACCATGTTAGTGGCCTGCAGAAAGGGAGCCAGCACTAAGCACACCTGCTGCATGTGCCTCCAGTCATCATCGGGGACGATGGACGGGATGTTGCTGGTCTTGTCCCTTCTCTGAGCGGCGGAAACAGTGGCCAGGGCAAGGTACTGGTTGACAGCGTGCTTCTGTTCAACCAGACGCTCCAACATCGCCAGGGTGGAGTTCCAGCGAGTCGGAACGTCAAGGATCAGCCGATGGCGTGGCAGCTCCAGCTCCTTTTGCACGTCTTCCAGGCTCGCACAGGCTGCAGCCGAGCGCCGGAAGTGACGCACAACGTTCCTTGCCGTTTCCAGCAGTTCGCCCATCCCCTGGTAGGTGCGCAAGAACTTCTGCACTACCAGGTTCAGCACGTGGGCAAGACAGGGGATGTGGGTCAGGTTTCCCCTGTCTATTGCGGCAACCAGATTGGCCCCATTGTCGGCCACCACCTCTCCGACTCTGAGGCCTCTGGGGGTCAGCCAAATCCTCTCCTGCTCCTGGAGTTTGGCCAACACATGGGTTGCCGTCAGTTTGGTCTTCCCAAGGCTGACCAAGTGCAGCAGCGCTTGGCAGTGGCGGGCCTTCACGCTGCTGCTGAGGCGGGGGGTTTGGCCAGGTGTGCCGGAGGATGGCAGAGGATCGGAGGAACCTGCTGCAGTTCCCCTGACCCTGCGAGGTGGCACCACCCACTGTGTTGCTGCTGCTGCTGTGCCCGCTGCTGCTCTCCCATCCTCACCCCCTTCCACCAAGCTGACCCAGTGGACAGTGAAGGACAGGTAGCGGCCTGTCCCGAAGCGGCTGCTCCAGGAGTCCATGGTGACGTGGACCCTTTCACCAACCGCGTGCTCCAGCCCTCGCTCCACATTGGCCATCACAAAGCGGTGCAGTGCAGGAATGGCCTTGCGGGAGAAAAAGTGTCTGCTGGGGAGCTGCCAGTCTGGGGCTGCGCAAGCAAGCAGCGCACGAATGTCGCTCCCCTCCTGCACGAACGTGTACGGCAGGAGTTGGGAGCACATGGCCCGTGCCAGCAAGCCGTTCAGCTGCCGCACGCGACGGCTGCTGGGAGGCAGAGCCCTAACCACCCCCTGGAAGGACTCGCTCAAAAGGCTCTGGCGTGGCCTTTTGCTGGCACGGGAATCAGCAGACACAGCGGAGGAGGCCACTGAGGACTGGCTGCCAGAACAGGCCTCAGTGTCGGCGGCAGGAGTTGCAGAGGGGGGAGGAGCAGTGCGTTTCCGCACTCCTGCTGGTGCTGCTGGAGGAGCAGGAGGGCGGGTGGCTGCTGTTGCTGCTGCTGCTGAAGGCTGTGCAGTGATGGGTGTGGTGCCACTGCCAGCACCAGATGCCTTCAGCCTCTGGAACTCCTCATGCTGGTGGAAATGTTTCGCAGCAAGGTGGTTGATGAGCGAGCTGGTGCTGAACTTTAAGGGGTCTGCACCTCTGCTCAACTTCCGCTGACAGTGGTTGCAAGTGGCGTACTTGCTGTACACAGTGGGCATGGTGAAATATCGCCAGATTGGTGACAGAAACATCCCCCTACGGCATGGAAGCGCTGCTGCCTGTCTCCCTGTGGTGGTTGGGGGGGGGGGGGGCTTGGGGGGCTTGGGTGCGGCTGGTGGTGGTACTGGCAGATGCTGCTGCTGCTGCTGCTGAGCCTGAGACACCAGCAGGCTGTGGGACCTGCCTACTGCTGCTGCCAATGCTTGCAATGATGCGCCTCCTTGCAAGGCCCACAAGAGCATCCTCCTCCTCAGAGCTGCTGAGGACGACATCCCCTGGAGGTGGTGGCACCCAGTCTCTGTCTGTCACCGGGTCATCATCATCCTCCCCCTCCTGAAACATGTCCTGCTGGGATGAGGACCCCCCAAACTCCTCTCCTGATGCATGGATGGGCTGCTTGACTGTCGCCACAGTCTTGCTGTCCAATCCCTCATCCCCCAAAGTGCCCATCAGCATCTCCTCCTCAAAATCGCCAACAACAGCAGACAATTGACTCATGATGCCTGGGGTCAAAAGACTGCTGAATGACAGGTCGCCAACTGACGGTGAACTGGCCTCCTCCCCAGGCCCTGCTGGGCGGCTGCTGCGAACAGGGGTGGTGGTGAGGGTGGAGGCCTCGGATGCAGAGCTGATGGCGGGCTGCTCATCCTCCGTCATGAGTTGCACCACAGTGTCTGCATGCTTTTCCTCAATGGGACGTTTCCGACCCGGCTGGAGGAAAATCGGAGCAGGTGCTACACGCTGCTGCTGCTGTGTCTCTGCAGCGTGAGTTGCAGATGCTCCTGCTGGGCGGCGCCCAAGGCGTCCACGGCCAGTGGCTATAGGAGGAATGTTAGCCACTGACGCTGCTGCTGCGGAACTGTGCATGGTGGCGCGGCCGCGGCCTGCCACAATGCTGCTCCCTCTCCTCCTGATTCCCTTGCTGCCCTTCCCCTTGCCCAAACCGCGCTGGCTGCCACTTCCAGACATCTTCGATGTTTTGGGCGTATAGACAAAAGTTTTTTAAAAGGGCGGGTGAAAAGTGGGGTACTTTAATGGAGTGGGTTGGTGGGTGAGGTGACTGAGTGAGTGTCCCTAGTACAGTAAGTAAGTAGTAACAGTCAGGAAGTACAACTAGCAGTTACAATAATCAGTAGTAATCACAAGTAAATTTAGTGTGTGTACACTACAGACAGTGAGTGCACGCACGCGCAAACACGCACAGGAGCTAGCCTATGAACAGTGACTGAGTGAGTGTCCCTAGTACAGTAAGTAAGTAAGTAGTAACAGTCAGTAAGTACAACTAACTAATTACAATAATCAATCAGTTATCAGAAGGAAATAGAGTGTGTGTAGTGTGTGTACACAGACAGTGAGTGCACACACGCAGGAGCTAGTAGCCTATGAACAGTGACTGAGTGTCCTAGACTCCTAGTACAGTAAGAGTAAGTAGTAACAGTAAGTACAACTAACTAATTACAATAATCAATCAGTTATCAGAAGGAAATAGAGTGTGTGTAGTGTGTGTACACAGACAGTGAGTGCACACACGCAGGAGCTAGTAGCCTATGAACAGTGACTGAGTGTCCTAGACTCCTAGTACAGTAAGAGTAAGTAGTAACAGTAAGTACAACTAACTAATTACAATAAGCAATCAGTTATCAGAAGGAAATAGAGTGTGTGTAGTGTGTGTACACAGACAGTGAGTGCACACACGCAGGAGCTAGTAGCCTATGAACAGTGACTGAGTGTCCTAGACTCCTAGTACAGTAAGAGTAAGTAGTAACAGTAAGTACAACTAACTAATTACAATAAGCAATCAGTTATCAGAAGGAAATAGAGTGTGTGTAGTGTGTGTACACAGACAGTGAGTGCACACACGCAGGAGCTAGTAGCCTATGAACAGTGACTGAGTGTCCTAGACTCCTAGTACAGTAAGAGTAAGTAGTAACAGTAAGTACAACTAACTAATTACAATAAGCAATCAGTTATCAGAAGGAAATAGAGTGTGTGTAGTGTGTGTACACAGACAGTGAGTGCACACAAGCAGGAGCTAGTAGACTATGAACAGTGACTGAGTGTCCTAGACTCCTAGTACAGTAAGAGTAAGTAGTAACAGTAAGTACAACTAACTAATTACAATAATCAATCAGTTATCAGAAGGAAATAGAGTGTGTATAGTGTGTGTACACAGACAGTGAGTGCACACACGCAGGAGCTAGTAGCCTATGAACAGTGACTGAGTGTCCTAGACTCCTAGTACAGTAAGAGTAAGTAGTAACAGTAAGTACAACTAACTAATTACAATAAGCAATCAGTTATCAGAAGGAAATAGAGTGTGTGTAGTGTGTGTACACAGACAGTGAGTGCACACACGCAGGAGCTAGTAGCCTATGAACAGTGACTGAGTGTCCTAGACTCCTAGTACAGTAAGAGTAAGTAGTAACAGTAAGTGTACAACTAACTAATTACAATAAGCAATCAGTTATCAGAAGGAAATAGAGTGTGTGTAGTGTGTGTACACAGACAGTGAGTGCACACACGCAGGAGCTAGTAGCCTATGAACAGTGACTGAGTGTCCTAGAGACTCCTAGTACAGTAAGAGTAAGTAGTAACAGTAAGTACAACTAACTAATTACAATAAGCAATCAGTTATCAGAAGGAAATAGAGTGTGTGTAGTGTGTGTACACAGACAGTGAGTGCACACACGCAGGAGCTAGTAGCCTATGAACAGTGACTGAGTGTCCTAGAGACTCCTAGTACAGTAAGAGTAAGTAGTAACAGTAAGTACAACTAACTAATTACAATAAGCAATCAGTTATCAGAAGGAAATAGAGTGTGTGTAGTGTGTGTACACAGACAGTGAGTGCACACACGCAGGAGCTAGTAGACTATGAACAGTGACTGAGTGTCCTAGACTCCTAGTACAGTAAGAGTAAGTAGTAACAGTAAGTACAACTAATTAATTACAATAAGCAATCAGTTATCAGAAGGAAATAGAGTGTGTGTAGTGTGTGTACACAGACAGTGAGTGCACACACGCAGGAGCTAGTAGCCTATGAACAGTGACTGAGTGTCCTAGACTCCTAGTAGAGTAAGTAGTAACAGTAAGTACAACTAACTAATTACAATAATCAATCAGTTATCAGAAGGAAATAGAGTGTGTGTAGTGTGTACACAGACAGTGAGTGCACACACGCAGGAGCTAGTAGCCTATGAACAGTGACTGAGTGTCCTAGACTCCTAGTACAGTAAGTAGTAACAGTAAGTACAACTAACTAATTACAATATTCAATTACAATAATCAATCAGTTATCAGAAGGAAATAGAGTGTGTGTAGTGTGTACACAGACAGTGAGTGCACACACGCAGGAGCAGCTAGTAGCCTATGAACAGTGACAGTGAGTGTCCTAGTACAGTTACAGTATATATATAACTACAATACTAATACAATCAGTAGTAAAGGACAGCAGAAATACTGGTATAGAATAGAGAGAAATAAACAGAGGACAGGAGGACAGCTGCCCACACAGGCAAGGCCCTGAGGCCTAAAGCTGTAAGCCTGCAGCAGCTGGCCTGTCTCTATGTAACACAAAAGCTACTAACTAAAATACAATGTCTAACTAACTAACAACAATATAGGTGTGTATAGGAGGTGTATGTGAGCAAAAACGCTAGGTAAATGACCACAATAAAGCTCTTGCTAAGCCAAAGCACAAAGGAGCAACTCTCTCTCTATGCAAGTCTCAGGCAAGGACGGAGAAACGTAACATGGCGGCCGCTATTTATAGGGTAGGGGCTGGCCAGGGTCCCCCTCTGTGATTGGCTGCCGTCAGAGGGCCTGGGAGCCCTCTGATTGGCTCTAAGGACATCAATCTGGGCTATGACGCTATTCAAGCTCGGTACCGAGCTCGAATAGCGCCGTTTGCTCGAATAGCTCGAATAGTGAATGGGCTATTCGAGTGTACGCGAATAGCCCATTCGAATAGCTACAGCTATTCGGAGCTCGAATACCGAGCTCGAATAGCTGGAAAAGAGCTCGAATATTCGAGCTACTCGAATATTCGAGCTCTGCTGAGCACCACTGCCTATAATATAATGATTTGTATGTGTAGTACAGCTAAGAAATAGAACATTAGCAGCAGAGATATGAGTCTAATGTTGTTTCCAAAACAAAATGCATCCGCTACACCTGTATTAACCTGTAGTGTGCTAGGGTTGATGAAATATACAAAAGTACAAAGAGAAAGAAACCCTGTATACAGCACCACTCAGGACAAAAGTGTGTAATATCAAAAAATATTTACATATCTTTATTATATCAAAAAATGATGATAATAATGCACTTCACATAATATTCATATGTTATTTAAAAACAATTAAAACATGGGGCACAACCCAAAAGTCTCTCTCTGCCATGATAAACTGTGCAAAATACAAAATACAGGGGTATATATATATATAAATACACACAGAGAATATAAATGTAGCCTCCTGAATAGTACCAATGTTAATATTGTGAATCCTTGGAGGGCTCAGTAAATGAGCCCCACTCGGATAGAACCCGGGTTCAGTATTGTGGTCAGAGACAGCTAATAACCTGTCATGTGTGAAATAGCCAATATAACATAGCCAATATAACATAGAAAAACCTAATACAAATACCTCTTAATTCAAAACGTGATCAGTGTTAATATCCAACATTGCAGTGCTTAATCCTGAGAATAGAGGATAGGCAGGACCAGTGAATGAAGCAAGGGAACAACCTAATGGTGAAGAAAAGAAAAAGTGCGATACTTAGCCCAGCGTAATGAAGATGGAGGCAGGCACAGCAGGGCAGAGAGAGGCAGAAGGTCCCCTCACCGGACCAACTAGTTTCGCGGGTATAACCCCGCTTTTTCAAGATGAGAGGGAGACCTCATCAGTATTAATAAAAAGTATATATAATTTTTTGGTTTTTTTAAAAAAATGCAGCTATTTTTGAGCGTAACAAATAGCTGGTGGCGCACGCATGTTGGAAGCGCCATTGTATGTGCTCCCTGGCAGTGGAAACACACAGACAGCAGGAGGTAAATTCAGCAGCAGGAGGAGGAGGATGAGTGTGTGGCAGCAGGCAGTCACTCAGGCAGGCAGCGTGACATAATAGCCCTGGTACCTAGCGGTGATACCAGGGCTGTAAATAAACACAGCAGGAGGTCCCAGACAGCGGTCATGCAGCCCACATCGTGTCCAATACACAACTGGGACAACACAGTTTTCAACCCGGGCACCTGAGAAAAATTAAACCTTTTTTTTTTTTTTGGTTTATTTGTTTTGTTTTTTATAGAAAATTACACAGACAGATATAGCTATTGTTTGACGTAATAGCTGGTGGCAGAGTGGCAGCAGAAGGTAAATCTGTGTACCCTGGCGTTGGGAAACACAGACAGACAGCAGAAGGGCAGTACACAGCAGCCCACTGTAGGTGTAAAATGTGTGGCTGCAGGCGACGTAATAGTCAAAGTGAACCAGGCTGGCTTAGTGAGCAGGAGCCAGGAGGTGGTAAAGGGTGGTAAGGCACATTAACGATGGTTCTTCAGTTCATGTCCCCCTCTCGCCGACAACAGGGGCCAGGAACTCACCTTCCAACCACGCCTGGTTCATCTTGAGAAACGTCAGTCTGTCCACAGACTTGTGAGACAGACGTGAGCGTTTCTCGGTGACCACGCCACCAGCTGCACTGAAGCAGCGCTCGGACAGCACGCTGGAAGGGGGACAGGACAGCACTTCCAGGGCGTACTGCGCCAGCTCGCTCCAGATCTCCAGGCGCTTGACCCAATACTCCATGGGATCAACAGGGGCATCGCTGTCAAGCCCGCTGTAGGACCCCATGTAGTCAGCCACCATTCGGGTCAGGCGCTGGCTGTGACCGGAGGAGGATGCTGCTGCATGCACCTCCTCTCTAGTCACTGCTGCCGGAGCCTCTACAGTCCTGTAGAGCTCGTGGCTGAGAGACAGCAGGTCTGTGGGGCGCTTGCTGCTGGATGCAGGCACCTGCTGCTGCCTCTGTGCTGGCTGGACAGTGGGGGTGGAAGGCTGGGGGAAGGCTTCCTCCAAGCGCTCAACAAGGGCCTGCTGCAAGCTCCTTATTTGTTGCGCTGGGTCTCCTCCTGCAGGCGGCAGGAACTGGCTCAACTTCCCCTTGAGGCGTGGGTCCAACATCATGCTGATCCAGATGTCCTCCCTCTGCTTCATCTGGATCACCCTGGGGTCCTTGCGCAGGCACGTCAGCATGTGCTCTGCCATTGGGAAGAGGCGGGCCACGTGTGCTGGCACATCAGCGGCAGTGCTGTCCTCATCCTCCTCCTCTCCCTCCTCAGCCTCATCCTCTCTCCACCCCCACACCAACTCAGATCCCCCTCATCAGCAGCAAGGTCAGGGACCTCCACCAAGTCCTCCTCCTCCTCCCCCTCAGAGGTGGACTGTGCAGCTGCATGACGCTCCTGCTGGTCCAAGGCTGCCGCTCCCTGTTCCAGCAAAGCATCGAGGGCCCTGTTCAGCAGACAAACCAGGGGCACCCACTTGCAGACCATAGCATGGTCCCTGCTCACCATGTTAGTGGCCTGCAGAAAGGGAGCCAGCACTAAGCACACCTGCTGCATGTGCCTCCAGTCATCATCGGGGACGATGGACGGGATGTTGCTGGTCCTGTCCCTTCTCTGAGCGGCGGACACAGTGGCCAGGGCAAGGTACTGGTTGACAGCGTGCTTCTGTTCAACCAGACGCTCCAACATCGCCAGGGTGGAGTTCCAGCGAGTCGGAACGTCAAGGATCAGCCGATGGCGTGGCAGCTCCAGCTCCTTTTGCACGTCTTCCAGGCTCGCACAGGCTGCAGCCGAGCGCCGGAAGTGACGCACAACGTTCCTTGCTGTTTCCAGCAGTTCGCCCATCCCCTGGTAGGTGCGCAAGAACTTCTGCACCACCAGGTTCAGCACGTGGGCAAGACAGGGGATGTGAGTCAGGTTTCCCCTGTCTATTGCGGCAACCAGATTGGCCCCATTGTCGGCCACCACCTCTCCGACTCTGAGGCCTCTGGGGGTCAGCCAAATCCTCTCCTGCTCCTGGAGTTTGGCCAACACATGGGTTGCCGTCAGTTTGGTCTTCCCAAGGCTGACCAAGTGCAGCAGCGCTTGGCAGTGGCGGGCCTTCACGCTGCTGCTGAGGCGGGGGGTTTGGCCAGGTGTGCCGGAGGATGGCAGAGGATCGGAGGAACCTGCTGCAGTTCCCCTGACCCTGCGGGGTGGCACCACCCACTGTGTTGCTGCTGCTGCTGTGCCCGCTGCTGCTCTCCCATCCTCACCCCCTTCCACCAAGCTGACCCAGTGGACAGTGAAGGACAGGTAGCGGCCTGTCCCGAAGCGGCTGCTCCAGGAGTCCATGGTGACGTGGACCCTTTCACCAACCGCGTGCTCCAGCCCTCGCTCCACATTGGCCATCACAAAGTGGTGCAGTGCAGGAATGGCCTTGCGGGCGAAGAAGTGTCTGCTGGGGAGCTGCCAGTCTGGGGCTGCACAAGCAAGCAGCGCACGCATGTCGCTCCCCTCCTGCACGAGCGTGTACGGCAGGAGTTGGGAGCACATGGCCCGTGCCAGCAAGCCGTTCAGCTGCTGCACGCGACGGCTGCTGGGAGGCAGAGCCCTAACCACCCCCTGGAAGGACTCGCTCAAAAGGCTCTGGCGTGGCCTTTTGCTGGCACGGGAATCAGCAGACACAGCAGAGGAGGCCACTGAGGACTGGCTGCCAGAACAGGCCTCAGTGTCGGCGGCAGGAGTTGCAGTGGGGGGAGGAGCAGTGCGTTTCCGCACTCCTGCTGGTGCTGCTGGAGGAGCAGGAGGGCGGGTGGCTGCTGCTGCTGCTGAAGGCTGTGCAGTGATGGGTGTGGTGCCACTGCCAGCACCAGATGCCTTCAGCCTCTGGAACTCCTCATGCTGGTGGAAATGTTTCGCAGCAAGGTGGTTGATGAGCGAGCTGGTGCTGAACTTTAAGGGGTCTGCACCTCTGCTCAACTTCCGCTGACAGTGGTTGCAAGTGGCGTACTTGCTGTACACTGTGGGCATGGTGAAAAACCGCCAGATTGGTGACAAAAACAACACCCTACGGCCTGGAGCCGCTGCTGCCTGTCTCCCTGTGGTGGTTGGGGCGGGGGCTTGGGTGCAGCTGGTGGTGGTACTGGCAGATGTTGCTGCTGCTGCTGCTGAGCCTGAGACACCAGCAGGCTGTGGGACCTGCCTACTGCTGCCAATGCTTGCAATGATGCGCCTCCTTGCAAGGCCCACAAGCGCATCCTCCTCCTCCTCAGAGCTGCTGATGACGACATCCCCTGGAGCTGGTGGCACCCAGTCTTTGTCTGTCACCGTGTCATCATCATCCTCCCCCTCCTGTAACATGTCCTGCTGGGATGATGACCCCCCAAACTCCTCTCCTGATGCATGGATGGGCTGCTTGACTGTTGCCACAGTCTTGCTGTCCAATCCCTCCTCCCCCAAAGTGCCCATCAGCATCTCCTCCTCAAGATCACCAACAACAGCAGACAATTTACTCATGATGCCTGGGGTCAAAAGACTGCTGAATGACAGGTCGGCGAGTGACGTTGAACTGGCCTCCTCCCCAGGCCCTGGTGGGCGGCTGCTGCGAACAGGGGTGGTGGTGGTGGTGAGGGTGGAGGCCTCGGATGCAGAGCTGATGGCGGGCTGCTCATCCTCCGTCATCAGTTGCACCACAGTGTCTGCATCCTTTTCCTCAATGGGACGTTTCCGACCCTGCTGGAGGAAAATCGGAGCAGGTGCTACACGCTGCTGCTGCTGTGTCTCTGCAGCGTGAGTTGCAGATGCTCCTGCTGGGCGGCGCCCAAGGCGTCCACGGCCAGTGGCTATAGGAGGAATGTTAGCCACTGACGCTGCTGCTGCGGAACTGTGCATGGTGGCGCAGCCGCGGCTTGCCACAATGCTTCTCCATCTCCTCCTGATTCCCTTGCTGCCCTTCCCCTTGCCCAAACCGCGCTGGCTGCCACTTCCAGACATCTTAGATGTTTTGGGCGTAAACACAAAAGTTTTTTAAAAGGGCGGGTGAAAAGTGGGGTACTTTAATGGAGTGGGTTGGTGGGTGAGGTGACACTAATCACTAAGTGATTAGATCGCTAACTGATTAGTACAGTACAAATACAAAATACAATAATCGGTAATCAGTAAGTGTAAACAGTGAACAGTGAGTGTGTCCCCTAGTACACTAACTAGAAATTACAATAATCAGTAGTAATCACAAGGAAATAGAGTGTGTGTACACTACAGACAGTGAGTGCACGCACGCGCACACACGCGCAGGAGCTAGCCTATGAACAGTGACTGAGTGAGTGTCCCTAGTACAGTAAGTAAGTAGTAACAGTCAGGAAGTACAACTAGAAATTACAATAATCAGTAGTAATCACAAGGAAATAGAGTGTGTGTACACTACAGACAGTGAGTGCACGCACGCGCACACACACACAGGAGCTAGCCTATGAACAGTGACTGAGTGAGTGTCCCTAGTACAGTAAGTAAGTAGTAACAGTCAGGAAGTACAACTAGAAATTACAATAATCAGTAGTAATCACAAGGAAATAGAGTGTGTGTACACTACAGACAGTGAGTGCACGCACGCGCACACACGCGCAGGAGCTAGCCTATGAACAGTGACTGAGTGAGTGTCCCTAGTACAGTAAGTAAGTAGTAACAGTCAGGAAGTACAACTAGAAATTACAATAATCAGTAGTAATCACAAGGAAATAGAGTGTGTGTACACTACAGACAGTGAGTGCACGCACGCGCACACACACACACAGGAGCTAGCCTATGAACAGTGACTGAGTGAGTGTCCCTAGTACAGTAAGTAAGTAGTAACAGTCAGGAAGTACAACTAGAAATTACAATAATCAGTAGTAATCACAAGGAAATAGAGTGTGTGTACACTACAGACAGTGAGTGCACGCACGCGCACACACGCGCAGGAGCTAGCCTATGAACAGTGACTGAGTGAGTGTCCCTAGTACAGTAAGTAAGTAGTAACAGTCAGGAAGTACAACTAGAAATTACAATAATCAGTAGTAATCACAAGGAAATAGAGTGTGTGTACACTACAGACAGTAAGTGCACGCACGCGCACACACGCGCAGGAGCTAGCCTATGAACAGTGACTGAGTGAGTGTCCCTAGTACAGTAAGTAAGTAGTAACAGTCAGGAAGTACAACTAGAAATTACAATAATCAGTAGTAATCACAAGGAAATAGAGTGTGTGTACACTACAGACAGTGAGTGCACGCACGCGCACACACACACAGGAGCTAGCCTATGAACAGTGACTGAGTGAGTGTCCCTAGTACAGTAAGTAAGTAGTAACAGTCAGGAAGTACAACTAGAAATTACAATAATCAGTAGTAATCACAAGGAAATAGAGTGTGTGTACACTACAGACAGTGAGTGCACGCACGCGCACACACGCGCAGGAGCTAGCCTATGAACAGTGACTGAGTGAGTGTCCCTAGTACAGTAAGTAAGTAGTAACAGTCAGGAAGTACAACTAGAAATTACAATAATCAGTAGTAATCACAAGGAAATAGAGTGTGTGTACACTACAGACAGTGAGTGCACGCACGCGCACACACGCGCAGAAGCTAGCCTATGAACAGTGACTGAGTAAGTGTCCCTAGTACAGTAAGTAAGTAGTAACAGTCAGGAAGTACAACTAGAAATTACAATAATCAGTAGTAATCACAAGGAAATAGAGTGTGTGTACACTACAGACAGTAAGTGCACGCATGCGCACACACGCGCAGGAGCTAGCCTATGAACAGTGACTGAGTGAGTGTCCCTAGTACAGTAAGTAAGTAGTAACAGTCAGGAAGTACAACTAGAAATTACAATAATCAGTAGTAATCACAAGGAAATAGAGTGTGTGTACACTACAGACAGTGAGTGCACGCACGCGCACACACGCGCAGGAGCTAGCCTATGAACAGTGACTGAGTGAGTGTCCCTAGTACAGTAAGTAAGTAGTAACAGTCAGGAAGTACAACTAGAAATTACAACTTAATCAGATTCAGTAATCAGTAGTAATCACAAGGAAATAGAGTGTGTGTACACTACAGACAGTGCACGCGCACACACACGCAGGAGCTAGCCTATGAACAGTGACTGAGTGAGTGTCCCTAGTACAGTAAGTAAGTAGTAACAGTCAGAAAGTACAACTAGAAATTACAATAATTAATCAGTAATCAGAAGGAAATAGAGTGTGTGTACACTACAGACAGTGCGCGCACACACACACGGTCACACGCAGGAGCTATGAACAAACAGTGACAGTGAGTGTCCTAGTTAGTCCTAGTACAGTTATATAACTACAATACAAAATACAATCACTCAGTAGCTAGTAAAGGACAGCAGAAATACTGGTATAGATGAGAAATAAACTAACAGAGTACAGGAGAGAACAGCTGAGCTGCCCACACAGGCAGGCCCTGAGGCCTAAAGTTGTGTAAGCTTGCCTGCAGCAGCTGGCTCTCTAGTAACACACAAGCTACTAACTAAAATACAATGTCTAGCTAACTAACAACAATATAGGTGTATATAGGAGGTGTATGTGAGCAAAAACGCTAGGTGAATGACCACAATAAAGCTCTTGCTAAGCCAAAGCACAAAGGAGCAGATCTCTCTCTGTACAAAGTCAGGCAAGGACGGAAAAACCGAACATGGCGGCCGCTATTTATAGGGTAGGGGCTGGCCAGGGTCCCCCTCAGTGATTGGCTGCCGTCAGAGGGCCTGGGAGCCCTCTGATTGGCTCTGAGGACATCAATCTGGGCTATGACGCTATTCGAGCTCGGTATTCGAGCTCGAATAGCGCTGTTAGCTTGAATAGCGCGAATAGTGAATGTGCTATTCGAGTTCACTCGAATAGCCCATTCGAATATCTCCAGCTATTCGGAGCTCGAATACCGAGCTCAAATAGCTGAAAAAGAGCTCGAATATTCGAGCTACTCGAATATTCGAGCTCTGTTGAGCACCACTGGTTATTATACGTTTCACTATTTAAACGGAAGATTAACGTTTTACAATTGCCGATTTCATGCACATTATTTAATGATTTATAACTTTATAAAACATTAATTTTAAACGAAATACAGTACAATTTATTTTTAAACGTTATCCTTGCTTATCGTTTAAAACCCCGCGCCCTTTTTTCCCAGCGCCCCTTTTTAACGTACGCGTTTCCAACTGCCAAAAACCATGCAGCAGCTACATCACCTGCCAACACTAAAATGTTCACTGGAGTTCCTCTTTAAACAGATAACATCTGCATAATGATTGTCAATTGGCCATCTTCTTTGTTGCCTGGAGTAAGCAGATGATCAGTGTGTGAGTGTCTGGGTATTTCTCTTTTCACCTCGTTTGAACTGAATCAGTCTCTTGAAATAGGAACAAAACATTAGTTGGAACATAAAACGGCGTTCAGCCGAAAGTACCTTATTTTTCTTTGAGTATAATATGATCTGGATGGATGTAAATGTTCATGGAGAATTTCAGCAGCGATTATCAGCCTCTCCACCCCCCCCCCCCTTCCCTCGAAGCATCTCAGCGATTATAGAGTCTGTTAATGAAGGGTTCAGGCCAGGGGCGTAACTAGAAATCACTGGGCCCCCCTGCATCTGCTAACACCCCCTCCCCCCAACAGAAATTGGAAAGGCAGGGCAGGTGGTATATTTAAAAAAAACACATACTTACAGTATAGGTAGCCAGGTAGGTGCCCCCAGCATAGGTTAGCCAAGTATAGGTGCCCCAGTATAGGTTAGCCAGGCCCCACTCCAGCACTGCGCCCCTTCCTGCCGCTAAAAATCGCCCTGGGTGGGCCCCCACCAGGCTTTACCCCTAAGTGTCCCCCGCTCCTGCATACCTTGCAGGGGCTATTGTTACGCCCCTGGTTCAGGCTTACTACGTGCGTAAATTGCGCACGTTATTTACCTGCACACCATGTGCCTTCATTTGCATTACAACACATGTGAATAAACAACCATAATCATGATGGTCAAGTGGGAAATGTACAGGGACGGATTTCTGGGAACGGCCACAAAGGCCCGGGCCTTGGTCGACTGCAGCCCAAGGGAGTGGCTGGACATGGAATACGGGTTGCACATGGAGGAGGAGGCTGCAAACAGGAAGCAACACATGGAAGAGGGCTGCTGCTGCCCAAGAGAGCTGTAGATGAAGGAGGAACTGCTGTTCATGGACATTATATGTGGATGAGGGGGCTGCACATGAAATGGGGGGACACGGCAGTACATAAAGGAATATCAGCAAGAAAGTTGGCCGAGGGGTGCTAAAAGTATAAATCCGGCCCTGGCAATGCATATGGGTTGTGGGAAAGTGGTGCATGTAGTTAGTTAGTTAGTTTTTTTTCCCCACGTGTGGAAAGTGCACTAAATGGGAACAATCCCATTGTTTAACATGGTCTGTCCCACCAAGTGTGATTCTGCATGTGGGAAAACCGTATGCTATTCTAGAGTGGCCCCTGTATGAGGGCTCTTTTCCACTAAGAAATGCAATTTCTCTGTAATGCAAACGCATTTTATCTATTTACCACTTTACTGCCGCGATCCATCAGGTGTACGATGTGAGTGCGATGTGTTTGCAATTTCCGATGGGAGGAAAAAAAAAAAGGCTAAAAAAAAATATTTGGAATTACCAAATCATGGCAAAATCACATAGTGACGCACGTGATTGCTATGCAATTTTCCTGTGTTCCTATACTTTGTATAGAAGGCCATTCGCATGAAAAAGGCAGCAGGCATGGTGATTGCGATCAGGAAAAATCACGTCGCAGATGCAGTGCAACATTCCCATGCATTTTCAATAAGCAAACTGCGTACCTAGCATTTTGGGATCACAACGTGACTGTGACCAGCTCACAAAACTCACTCAGTGGAAAATAGCCCTTAAAGATAGAGTGACCAGACGTCCCGGATTGCCCGAGACGCGTCCCGGTTTTGGGGTCCGCTGTCCCAGGCTGCATGAGGTCCCGGGAAACGTCCCGCTTTCAGCAGCCGGACGTCCCGGCCTCGGGACTCTGGCCACTCTATCTTTATGAACTCGCAGCAGCACTAGCGTCGTGACGGGGGTGCGGGGGTTGCGACCCACACCAGGTGGGGTGACCCCAGCCGCCCTAGAGGGGGTGCGCTGTATGGAGGGGAGAGCCGCGGGGAGGGCAGCCCGACCTCTCCCTCTCCCACGTCTACCCTCCGTGCTCCCCCCCTCCAGACTTGACATAGAGCAATGCGCAGGGGAGCCTGTACTAAACGACTCACCTCCCTGCGTTCCCATCGCTGCTCAGTCACGGCTGGTCTTCTTCTCTCCGCATATGCTGATACACACACTGCTTCCTGTTTAGCCGGAAGCAGTGTGTGTATCAGCATATACGGAGAGAAGAAGACTAGCGGCGACTGAGCGGCGATGGGAACGCAGGGAGGTGAGTCGTTTAGTACAGGCTCCCCTGCGCATTGCTCTATGTCAAGTCTGAAGGGGGGAGCACGGAGGGCAGCCGTGGGAGAGGGAGGGAGAGGACGGGCTGCCCTCCCCGTGGCTCTCCCCTCCATTAGGGGGCACCTACCTAATACTGGGGGGCAGCTACCTATCTAATCTATACTGGGGGCACCTACCTAATCTAACCAATACTGGGGGAACCTACCTAATGTAACCTATACTGGGGGGCAGCTACCTATCTAACCTATACTGGGGGGCAGCTACCTATCTAACCTATACTGGGGGAACCTACCTAATGTAACCTATACTGGGGGGCAGCTACCTATCTAACCTATACTGGGGGGCAGCTACCTATCTAACCTATACTGGGGGCAGCTACCTATCTAACCTATACTGGGGGGCAGCTACCTATCTAACCTATACTGGGGGAACCTACCTAATCTAACCTATAATGTGGGGCACCTACCTAATCTAACCTATACTGAGGGGCACCTACCTAATCTAACCTATACTTGGGGGGCAGCTACCTCTCTAACCTATACTGGGGGGCAGCTACCTATCTAACCTATACTGGGGGGGCAGCTACCTATCTAACCTATACTGGGGGGCAGCTACCTATCTAACCTATACTGGGGGCAGCTAGCTATCTAACCTACAATGGGGGGCACCTACCTAATCTAACCTATACTGGGCAGCAGCTACCTATCTAACCTATACGGGGGGCAGCTACCTATCTAACCTATACTGGGGGGCACCTACCTAATCTAACCTATACTGGGGGGCACCTACCTAATCTAACCTATACTGGGGGGCAGCTACCTATTTAAACTATACTGGGGGGCAGCTACCTATCTAACCTATAGTGGGGGGCACCTACCTAATCTAACCTATACTGGGCAGCAGCTACCTATCTAGCCTATACTGGGGGTCAGCTACCTATCTAACCTATAGTGGGGGGCACCTACCTATTCTAACCTATACTGGGGTGGCACCTACCTATTCTAACCTATACTGGGGGAACCTACCTAATGTAACCTATACTGGGGGGCAGCTACCTATCTAACCTATACTGGGGGGCAGCTACCTATCTAACCTATACTGGGGGCAGCTACCTATCTAACCTATACTGGGGGGCAGCTACCTTTCTAACCTATACTGGGGGAACCTACCTAATCTAACCTATAATGTGGGGCACCTACCTAATCTAACCTATACTGAGGGGCACCTACCTAATCTAACCTATACTTGGGGGGCAGCTACCTCTCTAACCTATACTGGGGGGCAGCTACCTATCTAACCTATACTGGGGGGGCAGCTACCTATCTAACCTATACTGGGGGGCAGCTACCTATCTAACCTATACTGGGGGCAGCTAGCTATCTAACCTACAATGGGGGGCACCTACCTAATCTAACCTATACTGGGCAGCAGCTACCTATCTAACCTATATGGGGGGGCAGCTACCTATCTAACCTATACTGGGGGGCACCTACCTAATTTAACCTATACTGGGGGGCACCTACCTAATCTAACCTATACTGGGGGGCAGCTACCTATTTAAACTATACTGGGGGGCAGCTACCTATCTAACCTATAGTGGGGGGCACCTACCTAATCTAACCTATACTGGGCAGCAGCTACCTATCTAGCCTATACTGGGGGTCAGCTACCTATCTAACCTATAGTGGGGGGCACCTACCTATTCTAACCTATACTGGGGTGGCACCTACCTATTCTAACCTATACTGGGGGGCACCTACCTATTTAACCTACACTGGAGGCAGCTACCTATGTAATCTATACTGGGGCACCTACCTATCTAACTTGTATTGGGGCACCTACCTACCTACCTAGCTAGCCTATACTGGTGGCAACTATACTGGCTACCTATATTTGAGGCACCTACCTAACTAACCTACACTGGGGACACCTACCTATCTAACCTATGCTGGGGGCAACTATTCTGGCTACCTATATTAGCCCACTGCCGTACAGTTACATTAGTTGCCCCCACCCATGTGATGTCATGTCCACACCCATTTTTTGCCCCTGAGCGCTTCACTTTTTTTGGGGGGGGGGGGAGGGTGTCGGTGTATTATCCGCACCGGGTGTCAAACACCCTAGCTACGCCACTGGGCAGCGCCATGCCTGTTCATTGCCCGCAGCCCTGCTCCAGCCTCCTAAGTCTTCCGGTGTTCCGACACCGGCAGGCGAGCAGGGCTATGGCAAGATGGCTGCCGAAGCCCTGTACTGGAGACTATTTGTGTCTCCAGTACAGGGCTTCGCGCGACATCTTGCCAAAGCCCTGTCAGTGCGGGAGAAAAGAGCAGGAGGAATGTGGTCCCGGGAGCAGCGCACCAGAGGCCGGAGATTTCTGCCAGGTGAATAAATGCTTTCTTTTCTGGTGAAATGTTTGCCCGCATTGCGCTTATTTTCTGGTGAAATGTTTGCCCGCATTGCGTTTATTTTCTGGTGACATGTTTGCCCGCATTGCGATTATTTTCTGGTGAAATGTTTGCCCGCATTGCGTTTATTTTCTGGTGAAATGTTTGCCCGCATTGCGTTTATTTTCTGGTGAAATGTTTGCCCGCATTGCGTTTATTTTCTGGTGAAATGTTTGCCCGCATTGCGTTTATTTTCTAGTGAAATGTTTGCCCGCATTGCGTTTATTTTCTGGTGAAATGTTTGCCCGCATTGCGTTAATTTTCTAGGGAAATGTTTTTCCGCATTGCGTTTATTTTGTACTGACATGTTTGCCCGCATTGCGAATATTTTGTACTGACATGTTGCCCGCATTGCGTTTATTTTGTACTGACACGTTTGCCCGCATTGCGTTTATTTTGTACTGACATGTTTGCCCGCATCGCGTTTATTTTGTACTGACATGTGTGCCCGCATTGCGTTTATTTTGTACTGACATGTTGCCCGCATTGCGTTTATTTTATACTGACATGTTGCCCGCATTGCGTTTATTTTGTGCTGACATGTTGCCCATTGAGTTTATTTTCTGGGGTCTGGGGTAACTGTTACTGCATTTATTATTTAATGGTCATAGATGGCTATGTTTATTGCTTTGTGGTTACGGTATACTATTAGCATCACACAGTTTCTGCACACCCATGATGCAAAGTCTCGTTTGACCACATCATGGCATAAACACTGCTTTCTTATGCCTCGCTGTTACATCATTACGTTAGCTCCACCCATACAATGGCATGGCCACGCCCATTTTTTGGCACGGCACGCTCCCACCCCCAGTCTTCATCACTGCGCGCTCCTCAGTCCCCCCACTTTTTGCTCGCCCCCTCCCGTCCCAGGTTGGACCCACAAAAATCTGGTCACTCTATTAAAGAGTAACTGTCAGGCTGCAAAAGCTAATTTAAACCTCTATTCTCCTGTGTTAAACAGTTTAGAAGGAAGCCAAAAAGGCAATACTGAAGTTAAAAATCTCTCTTACTGTGATGTGTGCTGAACAGCAAGGCTGTTATTCCCAAGCTCTGTAAGGAGGCCGGCAGGACGCATAACAGATACTGCAAAGCATTCTGGGGCTGCTTCTCCCCAGTGCACTACCTTGGGTCATCCCCTTCATTTCCCTATCACGCCCTGAGCCTACAGGCTCATGTTACAGCAGCTTCTAACAGCAGCAGCCTAAACTCACAGCACTGAAAAATCACAGGACACATGTTCCATTAGAGTATACTGCATGAGTCCGCTATTGTTCCTAGCCACATGGCTAATAAATATTCACTGCACAGTAGTGTTGTCCATTAGGATCTTTTTTGTGAGTCGAATCATCAGGAAGCAGGGAGGATATGACATCACAATTGGCTTCATAGGAGACAGACAAACATGGAACCTGCCATGAGCTGTCAGGAGCATCATTCTCTGCAAATACTATATAAAAATTCTGTGAAATCCAAACGTGGACAGTGAAATGCATATGTAATGTAAGTACAGCCAATCTTTAGCTACTGATATATGTGTTTTTTTTTCTCTGAGACCCTATACCTAACAGCTCCTCTTTAAAGGACAACTGTACCGAGAGGGCTAGGAAGGCTGCCATATTTATTTCCATTCAAACAATACCATTTACCTGGCAGCCCTGCTGATCCTCTGCCTCTAATACTTTTAACCATAGACCCAGAACAAGTATGCAGCAGATCAGGTGTTTCTGACATGGGCAGCACAGTGGCATAGTGGGCAGCATGATAGGGTAGTGGTTAGTGCTCTCGCCTTGCAGCACTAGGTTCCAGATTCAAATCCCAGCCAGGGCACTATCTGCAACTGCAAAGAGTTTGTATGTTTCTTTCCACATCCCAAAAAACATTGCAAATAAGTAAATTGGTTTTCCCTTAAATTGGCCCCAGACTACAATACATACAGTACACAATATAGACATATGACTATGGTAGGGATTAGATTGTAAGCCCATCTGAGGGACAGTTCAGTGACAAGACCATATGCTGTGGAAGATGTTAATGCTATATAAATACTAAATCATAATAATAATAAACATTATTGTCAGATCTGACAAGAATAGCTGCATGCTTGTTTCTTATTATATTCAGATACTACTGCAGCTAAATAGATCAGTAGGGCTGCCAGGGAACTGGTATTGTTTAAAAGGAAATAAATATGGCAGCCTCCATGTTCTTCTCACTTCAGTAGTCCTTTAAAGGAATCATCAGGAAAAAACAACCTGGGGCTTCCTTCAGCCCCTTGCCGCTGACATGTCTAACACAGCAGCTCCTCTCCCAGCCATCCACTGGGGGGTCCCCGCCGCTGCACATGTTATTATTATTTTTTTTTTGCTAATTGGCTTCACTTGCAGCTGGGGAGAGGGAAGAGGAGGAGCCCCCAAAAGCCTCTGGGCCCCCTGCGATGGCAGGAGTTGCAGGGGTGATTGTTATGCCCATGGTGCTGACTTGGGCAGCGTTGTTTGATATGAAGAGTGACAGGTTCGCTTTAAAGGGGAACTAAAGAGAGAGGTATGTGGAGGCTGCCATGTTTATTTTCTTTTAAGCAATACCAGTTACCTGGCAGCCCTGCTGATCCTCTGCCTCTAATACTATTAGCCATAGCCCCTGAACAAGCATGCAGCAGATCAGGTGTTTCAGACTTTAAAGTCAGATCTGACAAGACTAGCTGCATGCTTGTTTCTGGTGTTATTCAGATATTACTGCAGAGAAATAGACCAGCAGGGCTGCCAGGCAAATGGTATTGATTAAAAGGAAATAAATATGGCAGCCTCCGTATACCTCTTACTTCAGTTCCCCTTTAATACATAAAACAATAGCCTGACTACAGGAGCGAAGTTAAAAAAGGTCAGAGTGAAAAGCATGCAGAGTTACGAAGCATTAAATAGTAAAAAAAAAGTGTTTGCAACAGAGTAACAAACAGAGCTAGCAATAAAACCAGCCCTATTCCTGAGGGTAGCCATTAAAATCACATACTGAGTGTGGATTAGGTGTCTGGATGGATTGACGTTAAAAAAGAAACATTTAAAGAAAGCATGAAAAAAAAATCTAATTTGAGTTACCAGGGATGCAGTAATACAAAACGCTTGACACCAAAATGTATCAAATAATATATTTCATACGCCTTGATGCTTTTTGTGCTAATTAGACCAAGCCTAAAATACCATCCAGAGACTGTGCAAGGCAGAAGGAGCGCTGTATCGCCCTCTGAGACGGCGTTCAGGCAGCTAGCATGTAAAGAAGCAGAACAACATTGTGATCTGTGTAGTGGAATAATGTCACCATTTGTAACTCTGTAATGTCAGCTTGTCACCAGGTCCTAGCTGGTCTGATCCTTGCTGCAATGTACTGTACAAGGCCAGGCACTAATCACAGCCCTCTGCTGTATCCCTTTCTAAATAGGTCTAGTAATTATTGTTATTTAGTATTTATATAGCGGCTGTGACAACATCTTCCGCAGCGCTGTACAGAGTATATTGTCTTACTTCCACAAAGATAGGCACCGCACCCCAGAAGTATTTATCAGCTCTTATGCTTTATTGCATGAAAAAGTGACAGGCAGCGACAGCCCGCTGTTTCGGCCCATATGGCCTTTATCAAGTTGCCAAAGTGTCATATACACAAACATGAATCAAACACCGTTTATATACCCCCTGTTCCGCCCTTAAGGCGGAACCCCCAAGTGGTATGCAAATAGGGAAGGTAGCGCGGACCTGATGGGGAACTTAGGATACATTCAAATCCCCCAATCAAATCATATGCCAACCAATTGTAACAACTTTGGATTCCCATCTAAGGGATACATATGTTCCTCTCTAAACTTATATCTTTGCCTGTTTTGTGCAAGAGCGTCCTGCTGGTTACTCTTGATGTGGAAAGCCTCTACACCTCCATCCCTCATGATGGAGGTGTAGAGGCAATTGATTGGCTTCTGATGATGCAGACTGACTGCACAGTTGCTAAGCGGAAATTTTTGATCAGACTCCTTGAAATTGTTTTGAAGTACAATTACTTTTCATTTAGGGACAAATTTTATGGACAGCGGCAGGGCACTGCTATGGGCTCGAATGTGGCCCCCTCCTACGCTAACCTCTATATGGGCTTGTATGAGGAGACATTTGTATATCTCAATCCCATGTTCCGCCGGCATGCATTATGCTGGTGGAGGTATATAGATGACGTGTTTTGCGTGTGGAGGGGGTCACGTGAGAGCCTACATGCCTTTGTCGAAGATGTCCATGAACAGTGTCCGTACATCCGATTTACAACTCACGCTGATCCAATTCAGGTTTCTTTTTTGGATGTTTTTTGGATGTTTGGATAAAAGGAGAGGGTTCTCAGATAGTTACAGATCTATATACAAAACCAACGGATCGGAACTCTGTCTTGCATTTTCAGAGTTTCCATCCAGTGGGTACTAAGCTTAGTATTCCATCTAGTCAGGTCAAGAGAATTGAGAGAATTGTAAGTAATCCCGATACATCAGCTCAACGTAGGCGGAAACTGATGGAGAAATTTATAGTACGGGGTTACCCGAATCCTTGTGAACAAAGGAGGAGGGTACAACATAGGAGGGTGAACATACCTCGTTTACCCTTCATATCGATGTGATCGCACGCAGTATTCGTCGCCATTGGTATATCCTGCGGGATGGTTTCCCAAGGGTGCCTGAGTTGAGATATCCCCCGCTTATGTCGTTTCGCCGGGCACCAACATTGCGTGATAAGTTGCGGCCTAAAAAGAGTGATGTACCGGGTAAACTTCCTAATAACAGAGGGATGTATCCTTGCTTATCTTGTCACATGTGTGGTAGTGTGATCAGGGGTAGGCAGTTTTGTCATCCCACCACAGGGACCACATATGAAATTCGCAATCATTATACATGCGATTCCAGTTATGTTATTTATCTTCTTAAGTGTCCCTGTGGGTTTGTTTATGTTGGGATGACAACACAACGTTTAAAGGACCGCATCTCTTCACATAAATCCACTATCAGGGGTAAATCGGCTGAGCATACTGTTGCAGAGCACTTTACGAGATGTAACCATAATGTTTCCCAGTTACGTGTTATGGCAATTGATGGGGTGCCCCATACATGGAAAGGGGGCAATAGACAGAAGGAATTACTACGTAGGGAGGCGGGGTGGATCAAAAGATTAAATGCCACTGAACCAGCAGGTTTAAATAAAGAATATGATCTAAGCTTCTGTATTTAACATTATTGAATAGTAAGGTGTTGGTCTCTGCTGCTTGCGCTTTTTATTATATCTGTATTTACAAGTTACTTATGTATTGTATTTGTCTTTTAACTTTTACAGATGCAGAGGGAAGTGTGAGTGTGAAACATCCTATCCACATGGAGGTACCTTAAATCGGCTGCAGTTGTGAGTATGGCGTGGTTTTATTTATGTTTACGGTTGCTAGGTGATGGCGCTGCCGTGACTGGCTGTGAGCGCATCCCCTTTACTACACACGCCTCCTACTGTTTAGAGCCGAGGCTGGCTGCTTCTATTGGCCGGGACGTTCAGCGCAGATGATTGGCTCCAGTGCCCGGTCATGTGGTTGGATCACATGACCGGCGATGACGTATTTCCGCTTAGATCGCGGAAGTGCTGGGAGCGTGATGCGCGCATTACTGTCTATTGAGCCAATGGAAGGACACCAGCGGTTCCCCTATGGCAAGATAGAGGGAAGTGGAACACCGCTCAACTGCACCGTGTAGAGCAGTGCTGGACCAAAGGCAGCCACGCCTGGATACTGAAGCAGGATTAGAAAAGATGTGGTCCGCAACAAGTTCTCTACACAGATTCCGTAATTTATTTAGGACGTGTCCTTACAGCAAATATAAAGTACATGAGCTGACATGTTTCAGGCCATTCGGCCCTTAATCATAGCACACAGAAGTACAGCTCGGTCCTCTCAATTTAAAATGAAGAGGTATGTGCGACACACCCGGGTGTGGCATGCACCCGCCCACCCGTAGGAGGGGTCAACAATGTTACAGGTACATGCCACCACCCACAGGGTAGTCCCAACCCCCATGCAAACCTTGAACCATCAAAATTTTTAAAAAAATACAAATCTCAAAAATTAGATAAATGTATAAAATCAAGAGAGAACTCAAATATTTGAACACGCAGAATGAGATATATGTACATAAGAATACAAAAATGCATACAAATATAGATATAATGCAACTCTACTCATATGAACAAAACCCACCTGAACCTATGTTCAGTGCACTACCATAAAAGATCCGAAAAATCTGACCCCCCCGGGTAAATTACATATCTAGCCTGTAACCAAAGCTAGATCCCATCTAGCGTTAAGTCCCTTTGGGGCTCTGGTCCCCAGACGAAAAATCCACAGTGCTTCCCTTTTCCGGAAAATCGCCAATCTGTCTCCACCTCTCTTCGGCACAAAGACCCTCTCAATACCCTGAAAAGAGAAACCGGTCATGTCACCACCATGCATGTTTTTAAAGTGCTTGGCAACATTTGAGATGTTTCTGGTGGACCACGATGCTCCTAAATAGTGTTCCGAAATTCTGGCTTTAAGGGGTCTGGTGGTGCAACCCACATACTGCAATAAGCATACATTACACGAAACCAAAGAGATGACATTGCTTGTATTGCAATTAATAAAGTGTTTGAGCATACCCCTATATCCATTCGCAAAAGATACTACTGAATGTGTTCTGTGATGCATAGAGCAGTAATGACAAGTGGAAACACCACACCTATAGGACCCTTTCATAGTAAGCCAAGTGGGAGGTGATTCTTCAAGGCCAAATAAACTTGGAGATAAAGAGCTACCTAATGTAGGTGCTCTCCTAGTGGCAAATTTAACACCCTCCCGTAAGAAAGGCTGCAAATCTTCATCACCTTCCAACACGGGCAAATACTTAGAGATGATATGTTTGATGTTCTGAAACTCAGAACTATAGGTGGTGACAAAGACAGGCCTTTCCACGGGACCAGTGCCAGAACTAGACCCTCGCACTAGTCGGTCTCTTGACATTGAGAGGGCCCGTTTTTTGCCCTTCTGTATAGTCCATCTGGGATAACCTATTTCATATAAGCATTTCTCCACAATGGAGAATTCATTCAGCAGAGAGGATTCGTCCGAGCAATTCCGGCGCGCCCGAATGAATTCGCCAACCGGAATCGCTCGGATGGTGTGCGCAGGATGACAGCTATTGGCTCGCAATGTAGAGTTACCCGCACATTGTTTCCTATATGTTTTGGTATGTATACTATTAGAGTCTACATGGCCTGTCAAAGTCACATCCAAATAGTCTATTGAAGACCGCTGCCACGTGTGCGTAAATTGCAGATTACATTGGTTGTTATTAAGGGAGGACATAAAGGAATCGACCAAAATTGGGTCCCCCCTCCAGACAACCAGAATATCATCTATAAATCTCCCGTACCACGCAATACTGCTCCTAAAATGTCCCCCACCCCCAAAGATGTGGAACTCTTCCCACCACCCCATATAAAGATTTGCCAGGGATGGTGAGAATTTGGCACCCATTGATGCCCCACACCTCTGGAGGTAGAAGACGCCATCGAACATAAAGTAATTGCGGGTCAGGAGATAGTCTACAGCTGCACAAATGAACACACGGAGATCCGTAGAATATTCAGAATATCTTTCAAGATAGTATTGAAGGGCTGTCAATGCCAGATTGTGGGGTATGCACGAATACAATGCCTTAACGTCAATTGTAAGCCAGCTATGGTCAGTTTCCCATCTCATCCCCTCCAAACTTGCCAACAAATGCCTGGTATCTTTGAGATACCCAGGCAGCCGCCGCACCAAAGGTTGGAGTAGTGAATCTACCCAGTCGCTCAGGCGCTCCCCCAATACCCGCAACAATGGGTCTGCCCTCCGGAGCAGCGCCCGGCTTGTGGATTTTAGGCAAGTGATAGAACACAGGTACAACGGGATGTGTGACACTCAAATACCCCGCGAGTCTGTGCTCCAACACCCCCAAACTCTCACCATAACTAATAAGATTAAGTAGTTGTTTATGGAACTCTTGTGTGGGATTTCCCGATAGCTTAATATAGGTGGAGTCGTCCCCAACTTGTCTCAAAGCTTCCATCTTATAATCGGACCTGTTGAGGACAACCACCGCCCCCCCTTTGTCAGCATTCCGTATTATTATATCCTTATTATCCTGCAATTTCTTAAGGGCTACACACTCGGCCCTAGTAAGATTGGACTTACGCTGGATAGAGGGGGTGCTAGATAATTTGACCAGTTCCTGTTCCACCAAATCCTGGAAAACTTCAACCGGGGTGGTGCGGGCAGTCAATGGATAGAAATCAGGATTCCTGATTCTAACGGGCTGCACATCGTCTGTCGAGACAAGACCGGCAGAGTCGGACGCCAAAAAATCAAGCGTCCACCTGGCACAAGTGTCTTGAAAATTCTCGATATCAGGTATATCTGCCCGTGATCGATTGTCTGTTTCATTCACCACCCTGTTGGATCTGAAGTGTTTCCTCAAGAGTATGGATCTAATAAATTTGTTAACATCAAGAAGTGTATTAAATACATCAAAATGATGTGTGGGAGAGAAAGACAACCCTTTAGACAACAATGAAAAATCAGAATCGGTGAGGGTGTAGCTGGACAAGTTAACAACATTCACATGTGTAGTAGAAGGATAGGAGGTGGAGTTACCTCTATTATTATGTTTCACTCCCGCCCGCCTCGTTTTCCTTCTTTTGGACCTCTCTTGTTTCTCCTGTAATAAGGGGGCCTGTTCTGTACGTTTTTTGGAGGAGGAGATGATTGATGCATGTTCTGATGTACATTAGTGGAAGATGTAACCGGTGTAGACATAGAAATAGCTGCACGTGCCCCTTGTGGACTATCTGAAACCTCCCTGCGTGGGATATGGTTGGGTGTAAAGGTGACCTGTCTCCTATTTCTTGAGCGAGATCGGCGTGTGGACATACCCGGTGATCTAGGAGTGGCCTCCCATTTTCCCCAGGCATAAACCAAATTCTGTTGGTAATCCTTTGTATCACGTAAATATTTAACCCTTTTGGTATCAGTAATCATACTTTCCAGTTTAGATATATTGTTGTCACACATTCTCTGATTCAACTCATCATATTGTTGCATTGTGTCAAATTTGGTCAAATTCACATTCAATTCTGAAATTTTCAATCTAATGTCCTCAAGTTTGCTCTCCTCATACTTAACGATAAGCTTCATCAGATTGAGTGAACAATCAGTAAGTATTCTATTCCATTCGTCCATGAATTCGTCACAGTAAGTGGTGGTTGGGATCTTTTTGATTCGCAAACCGCGCAGAATGATTTTCTCCGCTACATACTATTTAAGAGTTGAGAGATCCCACCAAGTTTTGACCTCCTTACTCAACTGATCCTCTAACTGTAGAAAGCAAGTTCTGAGGCCAACCTCAGGATGTCCACCATTAAAGTCCACCTTTTTTGAGAAAACTGCAGCAAATTTATTATAGCGATCAGAGTCAGAATTCAAATCCTGTAAAGGGATAATATGATCCTTATATGAAAATGAATGCGTGTCTTGTAAGTCCCTAATTGCAATCTCCAGAGGGTTAAGATTATGAATGTCTACATTGGTACTAGTTAGTTCCCGACAACCTGTCAGCTTCTCTGTAGTCAAAGTTCCTACTGAACCTTGCTGGCCAGCAATAGATTCACCACTGTAAATGACAGGTTGCAAACCTGATTCACATTGAACAGATGCCAAAAGTGGAGTTTGGGCGGGCAAATCAGTAGCAGTAATGGGAAAATGAAGAGACAATCTCTTTACCTGTTTGGATGCTTGAATACCCCGATCTACATCCTCCAACAGGCTCTGGACAAGATCTTTGCAATGTGGGCGCAGGCTATCCTTTTTGAACGATGCAGTAGTTACCACATGTATGGAATCGAGCCTCTTGTGGGGCCCAAGATGCTGTTTGTGGCGTGCCCCGAGGTTCCTCTGCTCGGGCTGCATCTCCGCCGGATAGTACTCTGTAGGAATCCGTCGAGCATCGCGTCCTGCCTCCACCGGAAGTTCCGGCCACGTCACTTCCGGTTCCGCTTTGGATCCTGCTGTTTGCTCCATCCGCACCATCGCTGGCTTCCGAGATGCCGCAATCTGTCCCGGACCCGAACCCGCAGATGTCACTGTACCATCGACACCCGCTCCTCCAGTCAGCCCCCACACAGGGCAAACAGCATCTCCGCTCCTGCGACCAGAGGCCTTACCGGGCTGGACAAGTGATCCTGAGGGGACTTTGCTGGTTGTGGCAATTTGGCTGCGGGTGATGTATTTATACATATCTCCACCTCCCGACATGGTGTGATGAGTGTTGCTCCTCAAACTGCGTGATTCTTTAGAAGCCATAAAAATGTGTAGTACTTGTCTGCTGTAGGATATATATACACAGTCCTCTTTCGGTAGGCAGGAGCCGGTGTATGGCAAATTTGTAGCAAGATAGAGGGAAGTGGAACACCGCTCAACTGCACCGTGTAGAGCAGTGCTGAACCTAAGGCAGCCAGGCCCGGATACTGAAGCAGGATTAGAAAAGATGTGGTCCGCAACAAGTTCTCTACACAGATTCCGTAATTTATTTAGGACGTGTCCTTACAGCAAATATAAAGTACATGAGCTGACATGTTTCAGGCCATTCGGCCCTTAATTATAGCACACAGAAGTACAGCTCGGTCCTCTCAATTTAAAATGAAGAGGTATGTGCGACACACCCGGGTGTGGCATGCACCCGCCCACCCGTAGGAGGGGTCGACAATGTTACAGGTACATGCCACCACCCACAGGGTAGTCCCAACCCCCATGCAAACCTTGAACCATCAACATTTTAAAAAAAATACAAATCTCAAAAATTAGATAAATGTATAAAATCAAGAGAGAACTCAAATATTTGAACACGCAGAATGAGATACAGTGGAGGAAATAATTATTTGACCCCTCACTGATTTTGTAAGTTTGTCCAATGACAAAGAAATGAAAAGTCTCAGAACAGTATCATTTCAGTGGTAGGTTTATTTTAACAGTGGCAGATAGCACATCAAAAGGAAAATTGAAAAAATAACCCTAAATAAAAGATAGCAACTGATTTGCATTTTATTGAGTGAAATAAGTTTTTGAACCCCTACCAACCATTAAGAGTTCTGGCTCCCACAGAGTGGTTAGACACTTCTACTCAATTAGTCACCCTCATTAAGGACACCTGTCTTAACTAGTCACCTGTATAAAACACACCTGTCCACAGAATCAATAAATCAAGTAGACTCCAAACTATCCAACATGGGAAAGACCAAAGAGCTGTCCAAGGATGTCAGAGACAAAATTGTAGACCTGCACAAGGCTGGAATGGGCTACAAAACCATTAGCAAGAAGCTGGGAGAGAAGGTGACAACTGTTGGTGCGATTGTTCGAAAATGGAAGGAGCACAAAATGACAATCAATCGACCTCGCTCTGGGGCTCCACGCAAGATCTCACCTCGTGGGGTGTCAATGGTTCTGAGAAAGGTGAAAAAGCATCCTAGAACTACACGGGAGGAGTTAGTGAATGACCTCAAATTAGCAGGGACCACAGTCACCAAGAAAACCATTGGAAACACATTACACCGCAATGGATTAAAATCCTGCAGGGCTCGCAAGGTCCCCCTGCTCAAGAAGGCACATGTGCAGGCCCGTCTGAAGTTTGCCAATGAACACCTGAATGAGTCTGTGAGTGACTGGGAGAAGGTGCTGTGGTCTGATGAGACCAAAATAGAGCTCTTTGGCATTAACTTAACTCGCTGTGTTTGGAGGAAGAAAAATGCTGCCTATGACCCCCAAAACACCGTCCCCACCGTCAAGCATGGGGGTGGAAACATTTTGCTTTGGGGGTGTTTTTCTGCTAAGGGCACAGGACAACTTAATTGCATTAACGGGAAAATGGACGGAGCCATGTATCGTGAAATCCTGAATGACAACCTCCTTCCCTCTGCCAGGAAACTGAAAATGGGTCGTGGATGGGTGTTCCAGCACGACAATGACCCACAACATACAGCAAAGGCAACAAAGGAGTGGCTCAAGAAGAAGCACATTAAGGTCATGGAGTGGCCTAGTCAGTCTCCGGACCTTAATCCAATAGAAAACCTATGGAGGGAGCTCAAGCAGAGAGTTGCACAGAGACAGCCTCGAAACCTTAGGGATTTAGAGATGATCTGCAAAGAGGAGTGGACCAACATTCCTCCTAAAATGTGTGCAAACTTGGTCATCAATTACAAGAAACGTTTGACCTCTGGGCTTGCAAACAAGGGTTTTTCCACTAAGTATTAAGTCTTTTATTATTAGAGGGTTCAAAAACTTATTTCACTCAATGAAATGCAAATCAGTTGCTATCTTTTATTTAAGGTTATTTTTTCGATTTTCCTTTTGATGTGCTATCTGCCACTGTTAAAATAAACCTACCATTGAAATGATACTGTTCTGAGACTTTTCATTTCTTTGTCATTGGACAAACTTACAAAATCAGTGAGGGGTCAAATAATTATTTCCTCCACTGTATATGTACATAAGAATACAAAAATGCATACAAATATAGATATAATGCAACTCTACTCATATGAACAAAACCCACCTGAACCTATGTTCAGTGCACTACCATAAAAGATCCGAAAAATCTGACCCCCCCCCCGGGTAAATTACATATCTAGCCTGTAACCAAAGCTAGATCCCATCTAGCGTTAAGTCCCTTTGGGGCTCTGGTCCCCAGACGAAAAATCCACAGTGCTTCCCTTTTCCGGATAATCGCCAATCTGTCTCCACCTCTCTTCGGCACAAAGACCCTCTCAATACCCTGAAAAGAGAAACCGGTCATGTCACCACCATGCATGTTTTTAAAATGCTTGCCAACATTTGAGATGTTTCTGGTGGACCACGATGCTCCCAAATAGTGTTCCGAAATTCTGGCTTTAAGGGGTCTGGTGGTGCAACCCACATACTGCAATAAGCATACATTACACGAAACCAAAGAGATGACATTGCTTGTATTGCAATTAATAAAGTGTTTGAGCATACCCCTATATCCATTCGCAAAAGATACTACTGAATGTGTTCTGTGATGCATAGAGCAGTAATGCTCATTTTAAATTGAGAGGACCGAGCTGTACTTCTGTGTGCTATGATTAAGGGCCGAATGGCCTGAAACATGTCAGCTCATGTACTTTATATTTGCTGTAAGGACACGTCCTAAATAAATTACGGAATCTGTGTAGAGAACTTGTTGCGGACCACATCTTTTCTAATCCTGGTTCACCTATGGGATTGGATACCTGGTAGGTGTGCGTTTGGCATATGATTTGATTGGAGGATTTGAATGTATCCTAAGTTCCCCATCAGGTCCGCGCTACCTTCCCTATCTGCATACCACTTGGGGGTTCCGCCTTAGGGGCGGAACAGGGGGTATATAAACAGTGTTTGATTAATGTTTGTGTATATGACAATTTGGCAACTTGATAAAGGCCATATGGGCCGAAACAGCGGGCTGTCGCTGCCTGTCACTTTTTCATGCAATAAAGCATAAGAGCTGATAAATACTTCTGGAGTGCGGTTCCTATCTTTGTGGAAGTCGGATCTGTGGACCCTTCGGTACAAGGGTGAGGATTTGGGCACGCCTCATTGAAACCTTTGAGCCTGGTGTGGGTGCTCCTGGACACACGTTTGAAGAGTATATTGTCTTGTCACTAAGGGCCCTTTCACATGGGCAGTTCAACTGTGTGCTCAGCAAGCAGTTACCAGGCAGCAGTGAGCAGTTACCAGGCAGTTGAGAGAGGTCAAAGGGCTTTTCACTGCCTATAAACTGCCCTTACTGTTCCTCAGAGGGTCTCACAATCTAATCCTTACTGTAGTTGCATGTCTATGTATGTATCGTGAAGTGCATGTATCGTAGTCTGGGGCCAATTTGGAGGGAAGCCATTTAACTTATCTGTATATTTTGAGGTGGCGGGAGGAATCTCGAGTGCCTGAAGGAAACCCAAACAGACATGGGAAGAACATACAAACTCTGTGAAGTTAGTGCCTTGGCTGAGGTTCAAACTGGGGACGCAGCGCTGCAAGGCAGGCAAGAGCCTAAGCACTTCACCACCATGTGAACGATTCTACCGGTACCTTCTTATCCTTTTCTAATGAGGAAAAAATATATTCCACGCATATTAAGGTAGGACATGGCAGAAAATGGTGCCTAATTTCACCTATGGTGCGGGTGAAGGGGCGTAACTAGAAACCAAATCGCTGGGCCTCCCGGCAAAGCTTTTGTTCCCTCCCCCCTCCCCCCCCCCAAGAAAAAATCAGAAATTGGGCAGGCCAAGCAGGATATATATAATACTTACAACACACGCAGCTTTTTATAGGTGCCCACAGTATAGGAAGCCTGGTATAGGTGCCCACAGTATAGGAAGCCTGGTATAGGTGTCCACAGTATAGGAAGGCTGGTATAGGTGCCCCCAGTATAGGAAACCTGGTATAGGTGTCCACAGTATAGGAAGGCTGGTATAGGTGCCCCCAGTATAGGAAACCTGGTATAGGTGTCCACAGTATAGGAAGGCTGGTATAGGTGCCCCCAGTATAGGAAACCTGGTATAGGTGTCCACAGTATAGGAAGGCTGGTATAGGTGCCCCCAGTATAGGAAACCTGGTATAGGTGTCCACAGTATAGGAAGGCTGGTATAGGTGCCCCCAGTATAGGAAACCTGGTATAGTTGTCCACAGTATAGGAAGGCTGGTATAGGTGCCCCCAGTATAGGAAGCCTGGTATAGGTGTCCACAGTATAGGAAGGCTGGTATAGGTGCCCCCAGTATAGGAAACCTGGTATAGGTGTCCACAGTATAGGAAGGCTGGTATAGGTGCCCCCAGTATAGGAAACCTGGTATAGGTGTCCACAGTATAGGAAGGCTGGTATAGGTGCCCCCAGTATAGGAAACCTGGTATAGGTGTCCACAGTATAGGAAGGCTGGTATAGGTGCCCCCAGTATAGGAAACCTGGTATAGGTGTCCACAGTATAGGAAGGCTGGTATAGGTGCCCCCAGTATAGGAAACCTGGTATAGTTGTCCACAGTATAGGAAGGCTGGTATAGGTGCCCCCAGTATAGGAAACCTGGTATAGGTGTCCACAGTATAGGAAGGCTGGTATATGTGTCCACAGTATAGGAAGGCTGGTATAGGTGTCCACAGTATAGGAAGGCTGGTATAGGTGTCCACAGTATAGGAAACCTGGTATAGGTGTCCAAAGTATAGGAAACCTGGTATAGGTGCCCACAGTATAGGAAGCCTGGAATAGGTGCCCACAGTATCGGAAGCCTGGTATGGGTGTCCACAGTATAGGAAGGCTGGTATAGGTGCCCCCAGTATAGGAAACCTGGTATAGGTGTCCACAGTATAGGAAGGCTGGTATAGGTGCCCCCAGTATAGGAAACCTGGTATAGGTGTCCACAGTATAGGAAGGTTGGTATAGGTGCCCCCAGTATAGGAAACCTGGTATAGGTGTCCACAGTATAGGAAGGCTGGTATAGGTGCCCCCAGTATAGGAAACCTGGTATAGGTGTCCACAGTATAGGAAGGCTGGTATAGGTGCCCTCAGTATAGGAAACCTGGTATAGGTGTCCACAGTATAGGAAGGCTGGTATAGGTGCCCCCAATATAGGAAACCTGGTATAGGTGTCCACAGTATAGGAAGGCTGGTATAGGTGTCCACAGTATAGGAAGGCTGGTATAGGTGTCCACAGTAGCGGAAGCCTGGTATGGGTGTCCACAGTATAGGAAGCCTGGTATGGGTGTCCACAGTATAGGAAGGCTGGTATAGGTGCCCCCAGTTTAGAAAACCTGGTATAGGTGTCCACAGTATAGGAAGGCTGGTATAGGTGCCCCCAGTATAGGAAACCTGGTATAGGTGTCCACAGTATAGGAAGGCTGGTATAGGTGTCCACAGTATAGGAAACCTGGTATAGGTGTCCACAGTATAGGAAACCTGGTATAGGTGCCCACAGTATAGGAAGGCTGGTATAGGTGCCCCCAGTATAGGAAACCTGGTATAGGTGTCCACAGTATAGGAAGGCTGGTATAGGTGCCCCCAGTATAGGAAACCTGGTATAGGTGTCCACAGTATAGGAAGGCTGGTATAGGTGCCCCCAGTATAGGAAACCTGGTATAGGTGTCCACAGTATAGGAAGGCTGGTATAGGTGCCCTCAGTATAGGAAACCTGGTATAGGTGTCCACAGTATAGGAAGGCTGGTATAGGTGCCCCCAGTATAGGAAACCTGGTATAGGTGTCCACAGTATAGGAAGGCTGGTATAGGTGTCCACAGTATAGGAAGGCTGGTATAGGTGTCCACAGTATAGGAAGGCTGGTATAGGTGTCCACAGTATCGGAAGTCTGGTATGGGTGTCCACAGTATAGGAAGCCTGGTATGGGTGTCCACAGTATAGGAAGGCTGGTATAGGTGCCCTCAGTATAGGAAACCTGGTATAGGTGTCCACAGTATAGGAAGGCTGTTATAGGTGCCCCCAGTATAGGAAACCTGGTATAGGTGTCCAGAGTATAGGAAGGCTGGTATAGGTGTCCACAGTATAGGAAACCTGGTATAGGTGTCCACAGTATAGGAAGGATGGTATAGGTGTCCACAGTATAGGTAGCCTGGCATACTTGCTTCCTGTATAGGCAGCCTGGTATAGGTGCCCCTTCCGCCCCCATCTAAGTATAGGTAGCCAGGTATAGATGCCCCCAGTATAGGTAGCCAGGTACAGGTGCCAGGTATAGATAACAGGTATAGGTAGGGGCAGCACGGTGGCGTAGTGGTTAGCTCTCTCGCCTTGCAGCGCTGGGTACCTGGTTCGAATCCCAGCCAGGGCACTATCTGCAAAGAGTTTGTATGTTCTCTCCGTGTTTGTGTGGGTTTCCTCCGGGCACTCCGGTTTCCTCCCACATTCCAAAAACATACAGATAAGTTAATTGGCTTCCTCTAAAAATTGGCCCTAGACTACAGTACTTACACTTCATAATATAGACATATGGCAATGGTAGGGATTAGATTGTGAGCTCCTTTGAGGGATAGTTAGTGACAAGATATATATATACACTGTACAGCGCTGCGTAATATGTCGGCGCTATATAAATACTAAATAGTAATAATAATATAGGTACCAGGTGGAGCTCCAGTCTTCTCTGTATTCAACGCCACTCACTCTACTACTGCTAATTAGGAAGTAGAGTGAGCAGTGCTGAAAACAGAGAAGATCGGAGCTCCATCGCATGGAACCCGGAGGAGGTGAGTCCATGTTCCCTGCCTGGCCGCTGATTTTAAACAGCCTTAGTCGGGCCCCAGAGCCACCAGGCTTCCCCCCAGGGTTCTTTTACCATGGGCCCCCCGCGGTCGCACCCAATGCATGTGTGATTGTTTCACGGCATGGGAGCCCAGGGCAGGACAATTGTACCGCACCATTCCCCCTTGCACATTACCCTGCTTGACAGGAAGTATGACACTGTATTTTGTTTGATTGGCCGACTGCACAGCTCTGCATCTGCATATCTGACAATCATCTGCAGATCTGAAGATTCATCCTGGTGGATCTGATCTGCAGATGAATGTCTGTTAAACAAGGAGTGTATGAGGATCTGCAGATATCATAGACTATGAATGCATTTTGCAGGAACATATCTTTTGCAGATAATCATCTTTTGAATGTGTACGGGCATCTTTGTGTGCAGCATCTTGCAAAGATTTTTATCTGATGGGGAGTTCAGCTCCATAGAATAGACTGTGTAGAGTATGGCTCTCATACCACATGGAAGGGGGTAAAATTGGTGTGTGATCTTGCCTTTTCCAAAGACTTTTATCTCAAGTGTGTATGTAGCCTTAAGGCTCATACACACATCAGACTATAGTCTTTGGAAAATGAAAGATCACAGACCAATCTTACCACCCTTCATGTAGTATGAGAGCCATATACCTTCACAGTCTTTTCTATGGAGCTGAACTCCCCAGATAGAAAAAATCTTTGCAAGATGCTGCACACACAGATGCTGTACAGACACAAAAGATCAGTATCTGCAAAAGATCTGTTCCTGCCAAAGATCCGTTCCTGCAAAATGCATTGATAGTCTATGAGATCTGCAGATCATCATACACACCTTGTTTAACTGACATTCATCTGCAGATCAAATCCACCCGGATGGATTTTCAGATCTGCAGATGAATGTCAGTTAAACAAGGTGTGTATGATGATCTGAAGATCTCATAGACTATCATTGCAATTTGCAGGAACGGATCTTTGGCAGGAACAGATCTTTTGCAGATACTGATCTTTTGTGTCTGTACAGCATCTGTGTGTGCAGCATCTTGCAAAGATTTTTTCTATCTGGGGAGTTCAGCTCCATAGAAAAGACTGTGAAGGTATATGGCTCTCATAATACATGAAGGGTGGTAAGATTGGTCTGGGTCATTTTCCAAAGACTATAGTCTGACGTGTGTATGAGCCTTTAGACGGAGAACAAGCATGCAGATCAGGTGTTTAGTCTGAAGTCTGATTAGATTAGCTGCATGCTTGTTTCAGGTGTGTGATTCAGACACTAGTGAACTGAAAGAGCAGACTGCCAGGCAACTTGTATTGTTTAAAAGGAATTAAATGTGCCCTGGTTCATGGTGCAAGAGCCAGTGGCGTAGCAATAGGGGGTGCAGAGGTAGCGACTGCATCGGGGCCCCTGGGCTAGAGGGGCCCCTTGGGGCCCTTCTTCAACAACAGTATTAGCTCTTTATTGTTCCTGTGCTGTTAATAATCACTTCCATAGATGCTTAGAATAATAGTGATCATTAACGCACTGCTTCCCATCCCCTTCTTGCACCTCTGACACTGTGGTTGTCCTTGAAGTGATTGTTATTTATAGCAAGCTGAGGCCCCTATGCAAAACTTGCACTGGGGCCCACAGCTTCTTAGCTATGCCACTGGCAAGAGCAGATGCATTTGTATTCCTGTCCTCAGTTCCCCGACAGGTGTTTGACAAGTTGGGTGACCTGTTTCATCTACCAGGGTTGACCACCTTACATCAGTTTGCCATCCACCAGAGTGAGCAGCAATAGACATGGACAGGACACAAATGAGCATTCAAATCAAATCAAAGATAGCTTTATTGACATGACCAAGATTCACTACAGGTATTGCCAAAGCAAGGGGAAAAGGGAGACATGGAAGGGGGGTGGGGCAGGGGGACAATGGCTAAGCAGTCTGTGGACATTTCTAGGTTTACAGTTTCCGTTATGCTCCTCTCAGTCTGTGGCATGCTGTCTTGCTGATCCACTGCTGATCACATGCCTGTTCTGGTTACTAAAATGAATACTTTACATGTGTCCAGTGTTATTAGCAATGCAGTTCATTTATTGCCAGTAGAGGGAACTCTCACATACACTGTTACAGAACAGTTATGTTTTCTACTACATTGTCCCCTTTTTAGCAAGTGATGAGTCTGATCTTCTGATCATGATCAGAAATAGAGGGGCCTATAGCAGGCAGTCTTTTACTCTTGAATTCTGTACATGGATGGAAATGATTACAGTGTCATTGCCACAATGTCAGAGAACACAGAACAGGACAGATAGATGAATCCTTTTCCCTTATTCTTCAAAAGAAGTCTAAAAGAAAGGCATTGATATACAGCAAAACCCCCAATTATCCAGATCTCAGTTAACCAGAAGGCTCAGGCAACCAGAAAAAAAAATCCAGGCCTTGCAGGATGTATGAATCTACTTTTACATCTACTTTTACACTTCATTATACAGTAATAGACCTTGGTTACAATAAGCCTGTGCTTGGTCTTAAAGCGGAATATAACCCTGCATTTCAACTTTGCTCTAAAACATTATTTACAGTATATTATATGCATTTTTTTTTACTAGACCAGCATTGGAAGGGTTACACAGGGCTTTAAAGTTCCTGGAGATTTCTGCAGACGCATCCAAAGCTGACTTAGATACATTTTGTTTACATAAATGTATCTAAGTGTGGCATGTGACTCTTCTCTCTGACTGAGAAGGAGTTGGAGGACAGCCAAAGAGTGTGTAACATTTATCAATAGATACATTCAACTAAATAGAATGTATCTATCTGAACTTCTGCATATCTCTCCACGGAACTTTAAACCTCTGTGTTTAACCCTTCCAATGCTGGTCTAGTAAAAAAAATGCTTTTTGCATATAATATGCTGTAAATAATGTTTTAGAGGAAAGTTGAAATGAAGGGTTATATTCCGCTTTAATTTGTTTTCAATTTACGCAAATCCTTGCTCAGGCTACCATAAACCTAAATATGGAGAAAAAGCTAAGGCATATTGCAAATTAACTACTAATAAACGTTGCTTATTAGTCACAAAGCCAAATAACCCATACCATTCATCAGCCTGACCAGCATATGTACTCAATAGGCCCACCACCATAATGCATGTAAGAGAAACTGAGTCAATCAAGGAAACTGTTTATCTTGAGTATTTTACAGTTGCTTAAAACAGCAGTTCAGTTTTAGTTTTAGTTGTATTGTGTTCTCAACAATGCCTGTTTGATTTTATATATACATACTGTCATGCCAAATGTCCTATCTTAATAACTGTGCATAAATTGTTCATCTATGCAATCTTGGCAATAAAAACTCAAAGATTTAAAAAAAAAATGTTTTTAATTACTGTATTTCAACATGAATACAGAGTTTATGCTAAGCCTATAGTGTGGAGGTGTATAGTACTGTTTTTAGTTGGGCCTATTTTTAACATTGACTCTCAAGCAACCAGAAACTACACTTATCCGGCATCAGCTGACCCCCCTTGCTGCCGGATAATGGGGGTTTTATTGTAACAAATATCAGCATTGTACAACAACCATTTTGTAATTTAATATTTATTACAAACTAGCAGACCTAAGCCCGTTTAAAAATGGGCTCTAGGTCTCTCCCTCACTGATGCCACTGAATGTCGGTGCGCATGCGCGTGCACCAGACCGCTGCGCGCGTACCCGCCTGCCGTGTGCGCTCACCGGTCCGCCCCCCCCCCTGCCCCGTCCTCCTCCTGTCCCTATGGCTACACATGCACTGTAGACAAAAACCACGGACACAGGGACTGGAGCATGATGCAGGACAGTTAGGTTTTATTATATAGGATTACCTTTAACTCCAGTGAAAATAATGTAATAAAAAAGTGCTTAATTTTTACAATAATTATGTATAAATGATTTAGTCAGTGTTTGCCCATTGTAAAATATTTTAAATCCCTGATTTTTATTCTGACATTTATCATATGGTGATATTTTTACTGCTGACAACAAGTGATGTAGCTGCTGTTTGCTGTTTTGGCAGTTGGAAACAGCTGTAAACAGTTATTTCCCACAATGCAACAAGGTTCACAGACAGGAAACTGCCAAGAGTACTACTCAGAATTTCTTTTTGGGAGGGGTTTCACCACAATATCAGCCATACGGCGCCCCCTGATGGTCTGTTTGTGGAAAGGAATAGATTTATCATGTAAAAGGGGGTATCAGCTACTGATTGGGATAAAGTTCAATTCTTGGTCGGAGTTTCTATTTAAGTCTGCAGATTTTCAAGGTATGGAAGATGATTCAAAATTCTGGCCACATTATCACAAGTAGGACAGCAGCACTCTTGTTAATGATGATGGAGGTAATTTGGGTGCTGGCAGCTCTTTGGTAAAATGGGTGTGACATAGATGCAAGGGTAGTTGTGGCTACAGCAGTGACCAGGGGGTAATTTGGCTGCTGACTGTGCCCACTAATTTTAGTTTTTAGGCGAAGAGGTTATCGTCAGAGGGTTTTTTTATTGGTGCAGTATTTAGGGTTAGGCACCGATAGAGGGAGGGTTAGTGTGAGAATAGGGCTAGATTTAGCCATAGTAAAATATTGGTCAAAATGACCAATATTCTATCATATTCCCCCTTGCCCAATAGTAGAATATCACAGTAATTTTACTACTATTTTACAAGCGGCTACCCATGTCACCTAAATGACTACAGCGCCTTTTTTACATGTACCCTTTTACGATTTTGTGTGTTATTCGTAATGTCTATGAATTTTTATAATTACGAAAAATTCAGTGAAATTTTGCATAATTTTTTGTAGTTACAAAAAATTACAGGAAGTTTCAAAATTACAAGTAACACAAAATAACAAAATAAAATTACGATTAAAAGCAAAATTACAACCCGGCGTTATGAAAAAAAAATACTTACGAATGTTCCAAAAATTATGAATAACAATTTTGCATCATAAAGGCAAATTCCAATGCAAAATTATGCAATTGTGACATTTTAGCTCATGAGTTGCCCACACTATTCAGCCAATCACAACACTTTGTGCTGTAGAGGGTGCTGTGATTGGAGAAATGTTCCCTATGAGGTTTCCTGCTGGGTCCCCTTAACTAGACTAGACCATGAAATCTCCTCCCTTCTCTCATCTCTACTCACATAAAAAGCGTGCAAACTGATATTATCTACATTTCCCTGTGATTTATCCTCCAGAAACCAGATAGGACATTTATGCAAAGATAATAGCACAGCGAAAAGCAACTGTGCAAATCCCATGTAGGATTTTTGCAGGAAACAATGACACTAAACCTGCCAGGGCGATATTTACTGCGAGTGTTATATTTTCCAATTATAGCCACTGATGATTTAAAGCCCAAAGTGGTTGCTGCCGTAGAAAGATGATAAAGCATACTCTTGCTTTTAATTATGGCAAGCCAGGGCCATCACGTTACAGAGAGGGAAAAAAAAGTAAAAACTTACCATAAAGTTTTATCAAACCCTGAAACATAATTAATGCACTACAGTAGGGTTGCATATTCTCCAACGTGAGAATAAAAAGAGTCTCGGGCAAGGCACTTCCAACTAACAATCCTCAAGGAAAAAGTGTTACTTCCCAATTCTCCAGTCAAATTATAAATGTGGAGATTGTCAACCTTAATATTTTATGTGCCAAATAGTGTGTTGCTCTGACAGCTAATTATACTTCAGGGAAAACTGCTCCTCTCCCCCTCCCTCTTGCCATGGACTCTCCCAGTCTGTCAGACTTCAGGTCTCCTGTGCAGTCTGAGCTCAGACACAGTGCTGGGTGCAGGGGGGGAGAGGTGGGGGAGGAGAAGGCTGCTTGTCTGCTGGCGTCTCTCGTACTCGCTGCTGCTGCTGCCCTTGTTATTTCTTCACATGTGACCAGACATTAAATGCCATGCCATGCAAAGCGATGGTGTGCGTGTCATTCAGCGAGCAGCGCTTTCACGCCTAGGGGGCTGCTTGCTCCGAGGATCAAGTGGCTGACTGCACGGGCAGCTGGGATTGGCTTGAGATGAATAAAACCATAATGAATCATAATATGAAAAAGTAATGTTAACTGCCTTCATCCGTAATATTATTTTTTTGTTGTTATTAGTATGTATTAATAATAATAATAATAATACATGTATAATACTAATAATAATAATAGTAGTTGCTGTTGTTATTATTAGTATTATTATTATTATTATCTGTAGTATTACTTTATTTTGCTAGACTTATTACAGAGCCAGCTAGTTGTTTGGGCTGGATTTGACACACCTTCTAGTAACTAGGGTTTCTCAAGCTTCTAAACTATTCAGATTAGAACAAAAAAAATCCTCCAAGGACAGGGACTATTTTTAGCAGTTCTGCCCTCTACAGTTAACCTCTTTGGCAGTATGATTATTTCTGGATTTTTTAGCATGCTTTTAGACCCTAAAATGAGGAGAAAAGCACAGCGCAGAGAGATCTGCTGCAGCCCAGCACTTACTCACCTCCCTGAGATCCAGTGCTGCAATTCTCCCTTCGTCCTCCAGGTGGCACTGTAAACATGTAGTGAGATTGACGTCTGTCGTCATGACGGCAAACGGTGATCTCACCAGAGGGATCTAGCCAATTCAAATCTAAGTGATAAATACCGTTGTGAATTGGGCTCCAAATGAAATCTGAAAAAAATAAATGTAACCAATACTTTAATTCAGCAAAATCAAACCCCACTGTCATACAGAACCCTCCCTACTGATGCCTAACCCTAAAATTCTACCTCCTGATGCCTAACGTTAACCCCCCCCCCCCCCCCCCCTTCATGATGCCTAACCTTATCCGCCCCCCCAATGTCCCTACCCCCGCTGCAAATAATGTAAATACAAAAAACAATGTTTTTCAAAAACGATTAATTTCAAGAAATGATGCATTTAAAAAATAATACATTTCAAAATCTGAAAACTATAAATTTAAAAATGATAATTTTCAAAAACAAAAATTTTATTTGGACAACTGCTATTTATCTGGTGTCCAAATTTCTGTTCTTGGCGCCCAATAGCCAATATTTTCCTTAGCACGGCAGGCCCAAATTGTCCAATAGCAGTGTGACTGTTGGTATTTGGAAAGTTTCAATAAACTGGTAGTGTCGGTTATCCTGAACTATGGGGAGGGTTGTCACATGGTTCCTTACCAATCAAGGGAAGCTGGGCTAGAGTGTTTCTTATTTTTAGCATAAACATCTATGTCTGTTACTTTGGCTAAGTCCATATCTTTGTAGTACACTCACTGCAAAGCAAACCACAAACCAACATATTATTTAGCAGAATGGAACTATAGATTGATAGAGATCTAACATGATCTAAGTGGGAATTTTAGTTTTCCAGGAAACACCGCTGTGTCTTACCTGTCTTTTGGCAAATGATGTCACTGTGGCCAGTATCTACTTAAAGAGTTACTGTAAGGAAAAAAGTGCCCCTATGTGTTACTTACCTCGGAAGGGAGGGAAGGCTCTGGATCCAAATGAGGCTTTTACACATCCTGTGTAGCTCTGATCCAGTCCTGGCTCACCCCGAAAATCCGTTGTCAAGCTTGTCAGTGGATGAACGTGGGTACAGTAGCACCTGCAGTACATTGCAATATTTACCTTTGGGATCCAGTGCAGGCACAGTACCAGCTTCCCCTTTGGGCTGAAATAGTAGAGTGCACAGTAGAGCGAACCCGATCGGGCTCAGCTATTTCCGCCGGAGCCCGAGGGGGAAGCTAGTACTGTGCCTGCACTGGATCCAAAAGCAAAATATTGCCATCTGCTGCTGATTGAGGGAGCCAGGCTTAGATCAATGCTGCACAGGAGGAAGGGGAAAACCTCATTCAGCTCCAGAGGCTTCCTGCTCCAGAGGTAAGTACCCCTCGGGGCAATTTTCTTTATGACAGGTTTTCAGTAATTCGCCCGTTCTCCAAAGCAATGTGTTGTGCTTTCTAAGTATAATTTTGACATGAGAAGCTATGGAATATGGAGAATAGGTGTAGGAGCCGGCTACTACTCAATGCTGGAAGCTGTCATGCAGTAAAAGCCGGTGTGCAACGCCATGTGTGCTTTTACTGTCAGGTTTACGGTGACTGAAAGCCTGACAAGTGGGGCAATCCACAGTGATTGGGCAATTAAAGCTCATCAGAGCTTTGATCTGCCCAGTGATTGCTGTGATTGGATAAATCACTTTAATCACAGTACCTTTATAGATGTGATAAATAAATCAATATTTAAATAGGTTTTACTAAAATCTCTATTAAAAAATATCACCAAATAAAAATGTGTTCATTTTGTGTGGAATTTACATTTTTTTGGGCGAAATAGCATAATGAAGAATTCAATGTATTTATTTTTCAGTTTTTATTCCTTTCTTTTAAACCTACAAACATAAAAAATATAATTTATTTATATATGGTATCAAATAAGGACTCTATTTGTCAACAGAAACAGGCCGTCTAAAATTTAGTTTGCTAACATAAGAAATAACAAATGTTATTGATAGTCAAAGTGCAAAAAAGGGAAAAATCCCCACCCTTAACTACTAAACGTCTGCCTCGTGCCAATTGGCATGCAGTCCTGGGGGTGTAGTTTGCTGGGGATCCTGGGGGTCGCTTGCGTTGATGCGTGCGGATTCCCGCTCCGCCATCAATCTCCCAGCGGCGATCGCCGCTAGGGACTGTTAAATGGTGAAACCACTGTCTATTTACACTGTACAGTGCTGCAATCTATGGCAGCGCTGTACTGGGGAAAGCAGTGTGACACGGTTGTCCCCTCTGGAGGCAGGGAAGTGATCCGCTGTCATAGGCTAAAGCCTATAACAGCCAATCGCGCTGATTGGCTGGTGGGGGAGGAAGGGCGGGGATTTAAAAAAATAAAAAATGCTATGGGCAGCCCTACTGACCATAGCAGCAAATAATAAAGTAAAATAATGATCCTATATAATAGAACCCTAACTGTCCCTGCATCATTCTCCTGTCCCTGTGTCCATGGGTTTTGGTTACTGCACATGTGTAGCTGTTGGCAAAGGAGGAGGATGGGTCCAGTGAGCCGGGCGGGCGTGTACATGGGCGGACGGGTGTGCACACATGGCAGACTGGTGCGGTGTGAAGAGACCTACAGCCCGTTTTTAAATGAGTTTAGGTCAACTAGTAATAGTAATAATAAACATGTAAAATAAAAAAAAAATAAAGAAGTTTTTTTTTTTAATATTGTATTCATACTTGTGGACACTGCACAGCTTGCAAGACCGCAACTTGCTTGCAAAAATGCTTTCAGTATAAAGAAATGCTTAAAACAATTGTACCACATTCGGTACAAACATTTTAAAAAATAAATAAATAGGCATTTAAAAAAAATGTTTTTACATAAAAAAAAATAAACATCCCAGCAGGGAATCACAGCCCACCAACAGAAATCTCTGTTGGTGGGCAGAAATGGGGAGGGGGATCAGTTGTGTGCTGAGTTGTTTGGACCTGCGGTGAGGCCTTAAAGCTGCAGTGGCCTTAATTGTAAAAAATAGCCTGGTCACTAGAGGGGTGTAAGCCCAGGGTCCTCAAGTAGTTAAAGGGTACCTGTACTGACATGTAACTGGATATACCAATATTTATCACATGGATGTGATAAATATTGGTACATGTAGTATTAGTCTTACTAAGAAATGGTCTTAAATCCAGCACAGCAAGTGTTAAAAAAAACAAAAAAAACTAGTTGTTATGTATGCAAATGAGACAGTCAAACAGAAAATAATATAGCTTGATGTCCCGAAAAATAAATAGAAGGAAGCCATTAGGACAGGAGGAGGATGTGGCCAGAGAGCCGGGCGGGCGTGTACGCGGATGGACTGGTGTGCGCGCGCAGCAGACGGCGGCGGTGTGAAGAGACCTACAGCCCGTTTTTAAATGGGTTTAGGTCAACTAGTAATAGTAATAATATAAACATGTAAAATAAAAAAAAAATAAAGAAGGGTTTTTTTTTATATTGTATTCATACTTGTGGACACTGGACAGCTTGCAAGACCGCATCTTGCTTGCAAAAATGCTTACAATATAAAGAAATGCTTAAAGTGGAACTGAAGTAAGAGGTATACGGAGGCTGCCATATGTATTTCCTTTTAATCAATACCAGTTGCCTGGCAGCCCTGCTGGTCGATTTCTCTGCAGTAGTATCTGAATTACACCAGAAACAAGTATGCAGCTAGTCTGCATTATTCCACTACACAGATCACAATGTTGTTCTGCTTCTTTACATGCTAGCTGCCTGAACGCCGTCTCAGAGGGTGATGCAGCGCTCCTTCTGCCTCGCACAGTCTCTGGATGGTGGTATTTTAGGCTTGGTCTAATTAGCAGAAAAAGCATCAAGGCGTATGAAATATATTATTTGATACATTTTGGTGTCAAGCGTTTTGTATTACTGGATCCCTGGTAACTCAAATTAGATTTTTTTTTCATGCTTTCTTTAAATGTTTCTTTTTTAACGTCAATCCATCCAGACACCTAATCCACACTCAGTATGTGATTTTAATGGCTACCCTCAGGAATAGGGCTGGTTTTATTGCCAGCTCTGTTTGTTACTCTGTGGCAAACACTTTTTTTTACTATTTAATGCTTCGTAACTCTGCATGCTTTTCACTCTGACCTTTTTTAACTTCGCTCCTGTAGTCAGGCTATTGTTTTATGTATTAAAGGGGAACTGAAGTAAGAGGTATACGGAGGTTGCCATATTTATTTCCTTTTAATCAATACCAGTTGCCTGGCTTCCCTGCTGGTCTATTTCTCTGCAGTAGTATCTGAATAACACCAGAAACAAGCATGCAGCTAGTCTTGTCAGATCTGACTTTAAAGTCTGAAACACCTGATCTACTGCATGCTTGTTCAGGGGCTATGGCTAATAGTATTAGAGGCAGAGGATCAGCAGGGCTGCCAGGTAACTGGTATTGCTTAAAAGGAAATAAACATGGCAGCCTCCATATACCTCTCTCTTCAGTTGTCCTTTAAAACAATTGTACCACATTTGGTACAAACATTTGGTACAAAAATTGCAAGGAAATCAAACACCGGGGTGGTGAAATTGCACCAGTCAGGGTTTAGCAAAAAATGGAAAGAAAGGTTGCAGCAGTTTCATAAAGCTCATTCTAAACAATATAGAACCCAAGGTTATGCACACTAAACTACACTTTATTCCGGACTGTAGCTGACTTTCTCTCGACCCATTAGAAACTGTCACTGTAAATGGTTAGAGCAGCTGCAATCTCAGACTCACCATTAGGTGGTGCTGTGGGTGGATTGTCAGTCATGGCTCCTGAATTACTTGAAGCCAAACTCCAGTTTTGTTTTAAAAGAGAATTGCTATTTGTGTTGCTATTGCTGTTCTCCTTCTTCTATTATTCATCATTATTAGTATGATTATTAATCTTTGTATTATATGTATCATATTAATATGATTATTAGTGTGGTTATTATTAGTCTTCTTATTATTAGTCTTTCCTATAGCTTTTCAGAGCACATACTTTACTATGAGATATACTTTTTCATGTTAAAAAGAGGTTTTCCTTTTTTGCAACTGCTTCCCAGTATTTAGTTAGTATTTATTTGGAAAGGATTTCCAAGAATCCTTATTCTTTTGCTGCTATGAATGGCTCATGGTCTGTTCAAGAAGATGCCTTGGAGGGGGCAGGGAAGGTCCCAAGGTCAAATAGTACATAGTCAGTCTCACAAAGTGTGACGTATCTGATGGTTTATATTTCAATGCACTGGCATATGCCTGTAGTGCAGCGATTCCTCTGGACATAATAGTGAATACATTGAACCCCTCACACATTGACCTTAGACTATAGTGGGAATGCTAGACTACAACTTTCATGGGCATCATACTGTGAGCTCCTCTGAGGGACATTCAGTGGCTTGGCTATGTAATCTGTAAAGTGGCGTGCTGCAGAAGATATTAGCACTATATAAGTTTATATATAATAATATAATAGGACATTAGACTTTGGCTACGGTAGGGATTAGATTGTTAGATCCTCAAAGTTCAGTCAGTAACATGACTATGGACTCTGTAAAGTGTCAAAGAAAATGTCAATGGTACTTAAATAAATAAACAAATAAATAATAATAATAATAATAGTCCTATATAATAATTTCCCTGTCCCTGTGTTCTCCTGTGCCTCTTTATTATCATTGATAGGCAGTGGTCATTGGTGTGTGCGCATGTAGGATCACACTTGAGATGCGGCTGTACTGCAGAAGATGTCAGTGCTATATAAATACATAATAATAATATGGTAGGACAATAGACTAGGACTATGGTAGTATTAGATTGTGAGCTCCTCTGAGAACAGATAGGTGTATGGCTATGTATTCTGTAAAGTGCTGCAGAAGATGTCAGTGCTATATAAATACATAATAATATGGCAGGACATTAGACTGTGACTATGGTAGGATTAGATTGTGAGCTCCTCTGAGGACAGATAGGTGTATGGCTATGTATTCTGTAAAGTGCTGCAGAAGATGTCAGTGCTATATAAATACATAATAATATGGCAGGACATTAGACTGTGACTATGGTAGGATTAGATTGTGAGCTCCTCTGAGAACAGATAGGTGTATGGCTATGTATTCTGTAAAGTGCTGCAGAAGATGTCAGTGCTATATAAATACATAATAATATGGCAGGACATTAGACTGTGACTATGGTAGGATTAGATTGTGAGCTCCTCTGAGGACAGATAGGTGTATGGCTATGTATTCTGTAAAGTGCTGCAGAAGATGTCAGTGCTATATAAATACATAATAATATGGCAGGACATTAGACTGTGACTATGGTAGGATTAGATTGTGAGCTCCTCTGAGGACAGATAGGTGCATGGCTATGTACTCTGTAAAGTGCTGCAGAAGATGTCAGTGCTATATAAATACATGATAATAATATGGTAGGACATTAGACTATGACTACGGTAGGATTAGATTGTGAGCTCCTCTGAGGAAAGTCAGTGACATGACTATGTGCTCTGTAAAATGCTGCAGACGATGTCAGTGCTGTATAAATACATAATAATAATATGGTCAGACATGGGCTTATGAGTATTAACGAGTGGCTAACCACTCAAATTCTTGATTTAAATGAGGCCTAATTGCCTCAGGTGTGTGGCAGGGAAATAAGGGGTTATTTACCCATAAGTCATGGTATACTGTAGTGTAAGCTCCAAAGAGCTTGCACGTGTCCTATTGAATGCGTTGCAAGCCTCACTATGCACACTTCCCCCCTAAAGCCGGAAGAAGGAATTGCGCTGTGGTGAGGCTTGCAACACGTCCAATAGGACGCATGCAAGGTATTTGGAGCGCACACTATACCACTACTTTTGGGTAAATAACCCCTTATTCCCCCCCCCCCCCCACACACACACACACCTGAGGCAATTAAGCCTCATTTAAATCATGAATTTGAGTGGTTAGCCACTCGTTAATACTCATGAGCCCATGGCTGAATATGGTAGGACATTAGACTATGACTATGTAAGGATTAGATTGTGAGCTCCTCTGAGGACAGTGACATGACTATGTACTCTGTAAAGTGCTGCAGAAGATCAGTGCTATTTAAATACATTATAATAATAATAATAATAAGGTAGGACAATAGACTAGGACTATGGTAGGATTAGACTGTGAGCTCCTCTGAGGACAGTCAGTGACATGATTATGCACTCTGTAAAGTGCTGCAGAAGATGTCAGTACTATATAAATACATAATACTAGCCAACCTGCGTCGTAGAATACGCCGCATCTATCTATCTATCTATCTAATAGAGTACGTGCCTCAACTTTGAAGCAAAAAGAAGTAGGCTTTCCATGAGAAAATGTATGCATGCTCAAACACCAAGTTTAACCCTAGCAAGTCTGGCTTTCCAAATCTGGCCTAATTGGCTATTCATGAGGCAATGCTCATGCAAATATGCATTTGCTTTCGCATGCCAAACTATGCAGGGTCCAAAAACCAATACCGCAAAGCGATCGCCCTGCGGGAATTAGTTCATGCTACATTAGCACTATCCAGGAGCGCCACGGGGAGGCTTCCCAATGCCCCCATACAACCGGGCACCACATTAGAAAGGAGTGAAGCATGGGTCACCCCAAGCTTTAGAGCTCAAGGCTGGCTCACATACATACAACACTCCAGAGGGGGGGAGGACAGGCACAGACAACTCACTCCAGGGCTCACACCACCAGAGCAAGCCATCCACCACCTGCCTCCAAAGGATACAACTGCAAAAAATGCTTTCCATGAGAAAAATTATGCGTGCTCAAACACCAAGTTTAACCCTAGCAAGTCTGGCTTTCCAAATCTGGCCTAATTGGCTATTCATGAGGCAATGCTCATGCAAAAATGCATTTGCTTTCGCATGCCAAACTATGCAGGGTCAAAAAACCAATACTGCAAAGCGGCCGCCCTGCGGGAATTAGTTCATGCTACATTAGCACTATCCAGGAGCGCCACGGGGAGGATTTATATACAATCGGGGGGACTGCGGGGTCCCAGGCTCTCTCGCTGCCTGGGAACCACAGCTGCAACCCGGAGGGGGAGGCTGGGTAGCGCAGCCGCCCCCCCCCCCCAAGCGTGGCCAGCGCCGGGGAGAGCCGTTCGCACCCACCTCCTAATATTAAAAACAGGCACTTACCTTAAAGAGGAACTGTAACATGAAAAGATCCCCTGGGGGTACTCACCTCGGGTGGGCGGGTGGGGGAAGCCTCCGGATCCTAATGAGGCTTCCCACGCCGTCCTCCATCCGTCAGGGGTCTCGCTGCAGCCCTCCGTGGAGTCCGGGCAGTGGTGACGTCAATATTTACCTTCCTGGCTCCTGCGCAGGCACTCTGACGGCTGTCGGCTCCGAACTACACGGAAATACCCGATCGCCGTCGGGTCTGCTCTACTGCGCAGGCGCAAGTTTCCTGCGCCTGCGCAGTAGAGCGGACCCGAATGAGATCGGGTATTTCCGTGTAGTTCGGAACGGAAAGCCGCCACAGCGCCCCCGCTGGAGCCAGCAAAGGTAAATATTGAACTGACAGTCGGCACAGTCGCCGGCTGTTCGGAGGGCTGCGGTGAGACCCCCGTGGGACAGAGGACGGCGTGGGAAGCCTCATTAGGATCCGGAGGCTTCCCCCACCCGAGGTGAGTATCCCCCAGGGGATCTTTTTAATGTTACAGAGTCTCTTTAACGTCCATTGTGTTCTGCTACATGCGCATTAATTTTCTCATGGAAAGCATTTTGTGCAGTTTGTATCCTTTGGAGGCAGGTGGTGGATGGCTTGCTCCGGTGGTGTGAACCCTGGAGTGAGTTGTCTGTGCCTGACCTCCCCCCTCCCCTGGAGTGCTGTATGTGAGCCAGCCCTGAGCTCTAAAGCTCGGGGTGACCCATGCTTCTCTCCTTTCTCATGTGGTGCCTACGTGGTGCGCATGTAGCAGAACGCAATGGATGTTAAGGTAAGTGCCTGTTTTTAATATTGGGAGGTGGGTGCGGATGGCTCTCCCCGGCGCTGGCCACACTTGGGGGGGGTCGTCTGCGCCACTCAGCCTCCCCGTCCGGGGTGCCGCTGTGGTTCCCAGGCAGTGAGAGAGCCTGGGACCCTGCGGTCCCCCCGGTTGTATAAAAATGGGGCATTGGGAATCCTCTCCGTGGCGCTCCTGGATAGTGCTAATGTAGCATGTAGCAGGGTGACCGCTTTGCGGTATTGGTTTGTGCATGCATTTGCATGAGCATTGCCTCATGAATAGCCAATTAGGCCAGATTTGCAAAGCCAGACTTGCTAGGGTAAGGCCTCTTTTCCATGGACTGTTGATAGGCAGTGAAATGCCTCTCAAACTCTCACAACTGCTCACTGCTGCCTGGTAACTGCTTGTTGCTGCCTGGTATCTGCTCCCTGCTGCCTGGTAACTGCTTTCTGAGCACACAGCTCAACAGTCCGTGGAAAAGAGGCCTTAAACTTGGTGTTTGAGCACGCATAAATTTTCTCATGCAAAGTACTTCTTCTTCTGGCTTGAAGGTTGAGGCACGTAGGACATTAGATTAGGACTACGGTAGAATTAGGTTGAGTTTCTTTGAGGATATGACTATGTACTCTATAAAACACTGTCAGCACTATATGACTGCACAATAGAAACATTGCATGGTATTAACTTATGACTATGATCAAGAGTAGGTTGTGTGGTCCTTTGTGGGATACTTGGTGACATGCTCTCTGTAAAGTGCTATGGAAGATGGCAGCTCTGTGTAACTGCATACTAATAGTAACAATTACAACAGGGGGGTAGGTTTCTCAACCATAGTGATCAATAGTGGATCTTGAATGCTGCATTCAACATCTTTCAATCAGTTCCACTGTTGAACTGAACTGCATTAATAGACCAGAATTGTACATGGTAGCACACTCTTGACAGAATTGTGCAATGAAAAAAATACAGCCTTATTTTATAAAAAAGCTGAGACACTGTGCAAATTGTAAGTGAAAACAGAATGTGTTGAGCTGCAAATCATTTACACCCTGCATTTGACTGAAAGCAATGACAACATATGGAATGTTGAAACTGAGAAATGTTGTTGTTTTATGAAAATATATACTCATTTAGAATTTGATTTTAGAAACACATTGGGGACAGTTAAGAGGGGGATTTAAATTACTTAGCAAGTTGAGTAATGCTAAAAATGCACATCTTGCAACTAATAAGGTTTATTGGCAACATTTCAGTATCATGACTGCATATAAAAAGAGCACCCCAGATTGGCTGAGCCTCTTATTCCTAAGAATGGGGAGGAGCGCACCAAATTTGAAATACACTGTGGCTGAAATTGGTGCAATAAATTAGGAATTTAAGAATAACATTCCCTAACATAAAATTACAAAGATGTTGGGGAGTTTATAATTTATGATACACTAGCTGATGGCCCAGCGTCACCCGGGTATGTATTTAGCTGGTGTTTTTTCTAACGCTAGCACACAATTACTCAATTACTCAGTGATCTATTTTGTGAGCTTTGCGGTCTTTGGCATCAATAATGTGCATTGAAAATAAACGAATCTGATCAGCTGTGGCTCCACCCCCCTTTTCTGAATTTTAACCCCATAACCCAATGACAAACTGTACCAGGTTTGAGGCTTGTGCCATTAACAGTGCAAGAATGGCAGCAATTAACTATTTCCCTTAAAAATAGAGTAATTGTGATTGGCTTTTTTAGGCTTCACCCACTTTTCTCAATATTAATCCCAGTCACCCAGTGACCAACTGTGCAAAGTTTGAGAACCCTGCCATTAACAGTGTAATAATGCCTGCAGTTTACATTTTCCCAGTGAAATTTGAATTTGTCTCCACTCACTGATGACCCGGCATTGCCCGGGTATGTATTTGGCTGGTGCTGGCTGTGCCCACTTTTTCTAACCCTAACACACAATTACTCAATTACTCAATGACCAAGTTTGTGAGCTTTGCGGTCTTCAGCATTAATAATTTGCAATTAAATTAAACAAATCTTATTGGTTGTTTGTGGCTCCAACCCCTTTTCTGAATTTGAACCCCAGTCACCCAATGACCAACTGTACCAGGTTTAAGGCTTGTGCCATTAACAGCAATTAAATATTCCCCTTGAAACTCAATAGGTGAATTGTGATAGGCTTTTGTAGGTTCCACCCACTTTTCTTAATATTAATCCAAGTCACCCAGTGACCAACTGTGCAAAGTTTGAGAACACTACCATTAACAGTGTAAGAATGGCTGCAGTTTACATTTTCCCAGTGAAATTTGTATTTGTCTCTGCCCACTTTTTGATTATGGGGATACAAAGTACCCTATATGTTATTCCAGGTAATGTACTACGTGTGTGCCAAATGCCATTCAAATCCATTCAGCCATTGTTGCGTGATTGAGTAACAAACATCCAAACTTTGGCATTTATAATATTAGTGAGATCATATCATTAAAAGATACAAAGAGCTCTCTGGGTGCAAGAAACAAGACGAAAAGCCAATATTGGATGGCCATAATCTTCTCACCTTTGGGTGGAACGGCATTAAAAACAGACATCATTCTGTTTTTGAAGCAGGCCTTTGTGAATTATGACAGTTAATTACAGTTTGCAACCACTGCAAACAGTGTTTATATTTCACTTCTGCTTCTGAACACCTTTAACCCTCCTGGCGGTATATTAAAAACCGCCAGGGGGCAGCGCAGCCGTTTTCTTGATTTTTTTTTTTAAATCATGTAGCGAGCCTAGGGCTCGCTACATGATAGCCGCTCAGGAAATCCTGAGGCGATAGGCGATCAGGAAATCCCGCCATGGCGACGGGGCGGGATGATGTCACTGACGTCATGGACGTCGTGACGTCTAAGGGAGTCCCGATCCACCCCTTGCCGCTGCCTGGCGCTGATAGGCCAGGCAGCGCAGGGGTCTAGGGGGGGGGCTGTGTTGCGACGCGGATAGCGGCGATCGAGCGCGGGACGGCGGCGATCGAAGTGCTGACGCAGCTAGCAAAGTGCTAGCTGCGTTCAGCAAAAAAAAATAAATACTCAAATCGGCCCAGCAGGGCCTGAGAAAACCTCCTGCGCGGCTTACCCTGAACTACGTTCGGGGTTACCGCCAGGAAGGTTAAAAGACTTACATATGAATGTCAAGCGAATCATATATGAACACAAGCAAATTTGATCAAAGGAAGGAACTTGGCCGCATGACAGGCCTGGTGATTGGGGTTCCACCATAGTCTACAGTGTAATCAGCGGCTATGGCGGTGCCTACAAGGTATTTTGGGTATGAGGTGCTTGAGTTTGGCTGTCATATATCTGAACTCCAGCTAGCGGTGGGGAATGCGGTGGGGAATGCAGCCGTGACTGAAGCCAGAGTTCAGCTATTGTATAGCAAAATTCTGTCTATGGATAGCGGAGAGCAGCATGCTGGGATATTTGAGCTTGGCTATACTGTAGCTGAGTGCTAGGAAGTTAATTTCGGTGAAATAAATAGTGGTGGATGCCCAGTGATAGCATAGCCAACCACCAGAGGTATAGGATTCCAGCAGCTACAGGGGAAAGTAACTGAGTGTTTGGCTATTATATAGTCCAACCCCACCTCAGCTGTAGGTTGAGAGAAACTGTAACCAAGGATTGAACATCCCAGTTAGTACTTGATACCCCCTTTCCCATGAGAAATCTTTACCTTTTCTCCTATAGATCATCAGGGGGCTCTGTATGGCTGAAATTGTGGTGAAACCCCTCCCACAGTGTGATGTCATGACCTTGGTCCTGACAGTTTGCTGTGTGTGAACCTCACTGCATTGAGGGAATAACAGCTTTTTTTCCAACTACCAAACCAAGCAAGCAATATCTTCCTCTGTGTGTAGAACTTTCAGTAACGAACATTGCCTGCAAATCACCTGGCAGAACTAAAGATGTCACCACCAGTGACAAGTTTCAGCATGTATATTAGGGAGATTTAAGATTTTACAATGGGCAAACACTAGCTAAATAATCTATAATGTAATATTGTAAAAAATAAGCAACTGTGTTCATAATGTTATTTTCACTACAGTTCCGCTTTTGTGTTAGGTTAACTTCTTGTACCTAGCTCTGCAGATAAAGTTCAGAAGAGTTCTTATCCAGGGCCTCCCTGCTCAGTGTGTAGTGAAGAATTCAGTCTTTAGAATTCAGAATTAATCCCAGTCACCCAGTGACCAACTGTGCAAAGTTTGAGAATTCAGTCTTTACCACTCCCTCCCACCCTTTACTGTGTACCTCTCTCAGCCCCCTGACTTGCCTGAAACAGGAAACCATCTTCTTTTGCATTTAACATATTATAATATAAGCCACTGGGTGGGTCATGGGAAAGGTTAAATGCTCTATTGCACAGTAAGGAACTTGAAAAGACTCTGCTGAGATGGTGTCATACTGGGGTTCACAAGCCAGTAGAGTGGGAATGGGATTAGGTGAACTTGCGTTAGCAGAGAAAGACTGGTTTATACCTCCATCAACTCCTTCCTGACTATCTCACATGAGATGGGATAAGCGCAGGGGTATGAACGGCAGACAGAATGCTGTGCTCTCATTGAAGTAGCATCTGAAACTGGCACAGGAAGACAGCTTTGCAAGCCTAGCAAGCCAGGTAACAAAAATGCAAAAAATGCAAAAATAAATTATTATTATTTATAAAGCACCAACCTATTTACGCAGTATATAGTCTTGTTACTAATTGTCCCTCAGAGGGGGCTCGCAATCTAATCCCTACCATGATCATATGTATGTTCATTGTATTCTAGGGCCAACTAAGGGGAGAAGCCAACTAACTTAGCTATATGTTTTGGGGATTTAGGTGGAAACCAGAGTGTCCGGAGGAAATCCACACCGACACAGGTATCAAACCAGGGACCCAGCACTGCAAGGCGAAGGTGCTATCCACTATGCCACCATGCTGCACACATAACTTATGCATTTCAAATTATGTGACCCAAAAGGTGGTAAAGGTGGTGATATGTAAGGCTGTGAAATAGGTACTCCTCCCCCTAAGGCATTCTTAGCATGTACCTATCCAACACACTTACTTTTGCAGACATTTCATGCATCTATGAGATTCCCATAGACATACATTGGCTGGATAGTGTACTGGTTAAATTGAACCAGAGACGAAGCACCCTCATGTATTTTACCATATATTTCAGTGGGGACATTAGAGAAAACACCACAGCATTCACTCTGGCTTTGCTTAGGAATCATTATAGCTGAGTCATTATAGCAGATCCAGAAGGGGGCAGGCTTGGGCTTGAAAAGACATTAGAGAAGACAGACTCAGCTATAATGATTCCTGAGCAAAGCCAGACTGAATACTCAGTGGGGGATTTTATCAGGGCTGATAACAAGCAGGTTGGGCAGTTAAGAATGAAACAGAGAGCAGGGTAGTTGTTTTCTCTAATGTTCCCACTGATATATATGGTAAAATACATGAGGGTGCTTCATCTCTGGTTCACTTTAAGGGTTCTGCCTTTGACATGGGAGACCAGCGTTTGAGTCCTGGCTAGGGTCAGTACCTATTCCGTAAGAAGTCCCTTGGGCAAGACTTCCTAACACTGCAGGGTGGCCTCTTGAGAGCAGCCCAGTGGCTGCAGCTCTTAAGCGCTTTGAGTCCAACAGGAAAAAAGCGCTATAGAAATATAAGGATTATTATACTAATGTCTGGAAGAGGAACTGCAAGGAATTTAATGTTGAGCACAGGGATTTTGAAAGAAGAAAATGCTGAGAAGGTCTATGGAGAAGTAAGTATCAGCCTTATCCCCCCAAGGCACCCCTACTTTTACCATAATGAAGTGAAGGGCGGAGTTCTCCCTTAAAATTAAACCTTGTTAAAAGTGCAAAACAGATACGCCAAAGTCAGAGGAGAGCACACCTTTACTTGACAGAAGTCAAGTACCTTTTAAAATAACTTTATTGGTGCCTTTCAGCTGTACAGGGCAGGTTAAAACTAGAAATTTCAGTTGAAAAAAGGAAAACCCCTATCTGCATCTGTTCAAATTTCCCAGTTAAAGCAGCTTGAGAGAGCAAAATGGGCAGAAACAAATGGTTGTTCACAGGTATAATTGAAGAGGAGTTTTAGTTGCTATGGGTTACAGCAGAACACTGTCAAGCCAGGTGCACAAAAAATCTGAAGCAGGTGTGATGCAATCACCCAGAGCAACCAATTAGATTACAGCTGTTCAACCAAACATGAATTGGTTGCCCCGGAAAACTGCCTCACAGCTGCCTCTTTGCACCTGTCTCAGCCAATAAGAAGCATTCCTTTCATATCTGCCTTATTCAAGCTCTTTAAACATTGCAGTATCCTATAGCAACCAATCATCCAACACTTTTTCTCCTGCTATGAACCATCTGCTGTGTAATCCGGGGAGCTATGGGTTACTGTATACCACCAGGTTCTGGGGAAGTGTACAGTATATCATTATTAATGTAAGAAACATTAGAAAAAAAACTAGTGCCAAAGTGAAGCAGTTGCCTGAAGCAACTAGTCAGAATCCTTGATCTGAGCATCATTTCTGCACTACTTTTGCTCTCATGGCACCACAGCTGTGATAAATGCTGTGATAAATGTGCCTCCCTGTGCTGCCTTGTATGAATCAAGCTTTTTTTTTTTTCTAGCCGTAATAGTATGACTGAGGAAAAATACAAATTCAGGAGAAAATCCCACACAAACATACCAGGAGAGGGAGGTAGAAAGAAGATTTTCACTTGCAGCAAGCCAGAAAAGTAATGAGAAAAAAGCAAAGAGGGAGAGAGAATAAGGAGGGAATAAAAAAAAGGGGGGAAGAATGAAGCAGGGGAGGAGGGAGAGAGAAGGAGAGAGCTGACAAGGAGGACACAACCAGTGAGCGGCGCCCAGCTGCACAGAAAAGAGAAAGCATTGGATGAGAAATTGTTATACACAAGCCACCAACCAGAGAAGGTGCATCACCTATTCCTCAGTATAATCCGGCACAGAGAGTGTGGGAGAGGAGGAAGCATGGACCTTGCTTGAAAGTGATGCTGAGGCAGCCAGCAGCCCTCAGTCTTGGATTTCTCCACCTGGATGTAGGATTGCAATAGCTTCAGCACTGGGGAAGGCTGGACAGCTCCAGCAGATTTCAGCAACAGGGAACATAAGAAGCTGGACAGCTCCAATATAGCTTCAGCACCAGAGAAGACTGGACAGCTCCAATATAGCTTCAGCACCAGGGAAGGCTGGACAGCTCCTGTGTAGCTTCAGCATTAGGGAAGGCTGGACAGCTCCTGTGTAGCTTCAGCACCAGTGATCGCTGGACAGCTCCTGTGTAGCTTCAGCACTAGGGAGGGCTGGACAGCATCTCCAGGAGCCTCTGAACTCCTCTCTCTGCTGGACTGGAGACCACAGGCATTCCGCTGCCTGGGCTGCGCTGCTATTAAGCAGGAAAAGGCTCTGAGATCCACGCCGCAGACAGGGGGGCTCCCTGGCAGACGAGGTAAGGGGGCTTGTGTGACATTGTATCTCGCATGTGATGGATTGCCGTGCTGCTACTTTTCTGGAATGGGAGAGCAGACAGGGTATAAGGAGATGTGAGAGCAGACCTGCTGGTGGTGCTGACTGCCTGACAGCCTCAGAACTGAGACAAGCTGAGATTGCATGTGTTAGTTATTATGTATGCACAGGAAGTTCGTCTTGCAATGTGGTCAAAACTATGCAATCAGCACAGGCAGATCAATGATGCTGTAGATTAGAGAGACAGTCAAGTGGCAGCTGTGGGGTTATAGAGCTGCAGAGAGGGGGGAACCTCAAGTCCCAGCCTGCACCATGGAAGTTGTAGCTTTACTGCAGCTTTTGTTTATAACTATGCTTATTATTATATGGTTATTTCTGCGGCTTGGTCATATTGGCCCTTTGCTAATCACACACAGAAGCATGCGTAGCAAGGTTGAGTTATGGGCAAGTTCCTGAATGTCATTTTGAGTGCTGCTACTGCTGCTGCTTGTGACTGCTAACTATCAAGGCACATAAAATAAAATTATGTCACATTGTGGCTGCAGAATGCAAAATCAATTCATGTTACCCTGCAGTGGTTGTTAGTAAAAGTGTAATAGTGACAACTGGCTGTGGCAGAGAGGAAGCCTTTGCAGAGAGAATTAACAGGTGTGTCTGCTTTACACAGAGTAGGCTTAGTGCTTTACATATCCCTATATGGCTTATTCATTATGACCAACTGTGGTAACCTATAGCAACCACTGATCAGCATATTTACTTCACATCACTGATTGCTGTGGGATACTGTTCTTAGCAGTGATGTGCTGGTATTTGCAGTTGCTAATTGTACCCAGCGTGTAAAAGTATGGGAAATAGTTGTTTTCCAGTATGTTTATTGGCTAAGGCAGTGCAGATGGGTTATTTTATTAAGTAATCCACGGCAGCCTATCAGAAATGATCTCTTTTTCTTGGCAGTGCTAAGTAAACTGAAATATGATTGGTTGTTCTGAGTTTATGCACTTTGCTGTTGACTGTTGCTCTCTGCAACACTGTGAGGAAGAAGTATCTGTGGATTCATCTTAGCAACTTATATTCTTATTGGGTACGGTTTTCTCTCCTAACTTTCAGGCGTAATGCGAAGGATGACTCAAATACTGGTTGGCTGTTTGTGTCAGTAATGCCATATATCAAGTGATAATGAAATGTGGTGTTTGCTGCAGTGAGTAGACCTCTAATGAGCCAGTTACATATGATCCACCTAATTAGGCTTAGCACACACTGGTGGTGGCTGTGATGTTTTCAGTTCTCTTGTTTGCTAATACATGACAAAATCACATGTTCTTCCAAGCTAGTCCACAGCCAAGACTTAACAGCGTGGTCACACCTACTGTAGTCATTGATTATAATTATGTCTGTATTCTCTGTTTTGTGGCATAAGAATTGTGGTTTGGGGAAATTACTCTTTAACAAACTAATTGAAAACATACTGTGGTAAGTCTGCTTTAACTGGCAGGTTTTCAATAAGTAACAAGACTCTCAACAGCTCCTTTTGGCTTTCCTACACTTGGTTCTTTTTCGCTAGTATCGGTAGTAAGAGAGTTCAGCATATAACCTTTCACACACTTCACAGAAGAGCTTCCAGCTAAATATCGTGGTGAGCTTAGACACTACAATAACTTTTGTAGAGTTGAGCAAAACTTTGACCAACGAGAAATCCTCTTGGGTCTCCACGTTCAAGTCTAAGCAGTTGGAGTTATAACTCTCTGTTTTTCCCTCTCTCGCTCTGTCAGTCTCACACCCTCAGATGTGTATACAGTATGTACTCATTTCTGAAACAGAGTTTTTTGACCAGTAGATAAGAAGTTGTGGACAACCAGAACCTTTAGAATACACCTAAGTGCTTCTTTTGCACAACTCTATGGCCAGTTTCAGCTTATATATTTTTTATTGATAATGCAAATCAGCTACTCGAAAGTCTAAGGTTCTTTCTTTTATTTACTTGTTAAATGAACCAATGTGATTAACTGTTTTAAGGAACATGTCCTCTCTCAATTAGCCTTCATGGATCATCCCTATGAGGTTAAAAAGCAGAACAATGGCTTTCAATGCTAATTGAATGGGATGGGTTGGGAAAACAACCATGGTATTGGCACCATAGTTATAGTGAGGTACAGTACTTTAACACATTGGTCTCAAGAAGGAACTGTGAATGAATGTATCCTACAGTGGTGAATGAAAGCATGAAAGCTCATTTTTTTCTGTGGAAAAAGGAAAAAAAAACTCTTCTTCTGGCATTTAAAAAAAACACTTAGATTGGTAGTAAAAACCAGGGAGGCAATTATGAGCGTGTTCATGCTAAAAATGAAATCCGCTTGTGTTAAAGTCAAGCTCCTAGCTATCTACAACACAGCCTGACCTTAAAAATGCTCTATATCAAGTTGTAGTCTCTCTTTAGTACAGTACATAAAACTGACTTATGAAGCCCTATAGTTCTCAAAGACTTCAGTTGATCTGTTCACAATGTTCTCTTGGCCATAACTGACACTCCTTCACCACTGTGAAAGCCAAAATAGAACAAAAATAGGTGGTTTTGCTATTAGCTGCTAACAAGGGTGCTTATTTCACTTCTGTAGTGCATCATGACGTCTATCAGAAGGATGGACTTATATCTTACATTTGATACCATTCACTGTAAATATTGAAATGTAGGGCACTATCTGCAAGGAGTTTGTAACAATGAAGAATACTGGAGACCAGTGAATTTTTTGTGTGTAAAACTGTATGAAATCAGGTGCAAAAGCTTTCAGCCCATGCCTGGGCTACTTCGTGGAGTTTTAAAAAAGGCTAGTAGATTAGCAGTTGTGCCTTTGAAGTCGCGTACACTCCCCCAGTGAGATGGTTTCTGTAATACTGGAGTTCTTAGAGGGAACCCAAGTCAAAAGCCCAGGTTCAGAAACAAATGCTTACGTAAGGACAGGGAAGCCCTCTGTACCCTAATGAGTCTTCACTCACTGTCATCTGCCCTCCATTGTTGCTCATGGACCTTCTAGCTGATCGGGGATGTGCTCCTCTTCTGGCATGAGCACGGCTGTGTTTGCACAGTAGCATGAAGCTGCTCATGCACCAGCGGCTCTGGCTTACTCCGCAGGTGCAGCCATATTTGTGCAGTGTATGCATGCTTGTGCTTGAAGAGGAGCACAGCCCCAATCCAATTACCAACAACCCCTTGACAGTAATCTTTGGAGGGTCCATTCTCGGCAACGGGGTACCAGAGAACAGCAAGGGAAGCCTCATTAGGATCCACAGGATTCCCCCTACATAGGTAAGTATGTTATTTTGTACCCGAGCTTCGGGTCAGTTGCACTTTAAAAACATATTCTTGCCATGGCTCTATGCATGCCACCACAATAGCACATCCTAAGCAAAGTCTGACATGATCCAGGCAAAGACTAGTAACTTTTTCCACCTGATAACACAGATTTGTTTTTTATAACAAAAAAAGGGTACAATTCATGATTACTGGTTCATGCATGTTCTCCAGCCATACTAAATCAACCCTAGTGACAATGGCAACACAACTAGGGGATGCACAAAGTGAGTTAAGCTTAATGTGAAAGTTGCATGTTTTCATTCTGATTTAATGGATATCATAATGTGTTCACTCAGATAAACAGTTAAATCACGTGTTCGGGGAATGATCCGTGACTGATACAAAGTACAGCAATAAACATAGAAGTGCAATATATTACCTGTGCATTGCGGCCGGGTAGACTTCGCTGAGCGGTGGTAAACCACCATAATTTATAATTAAATGCGTAAGTCATCTGAGCAGTGAAACACGTATGTCATCTCCTCGTTCCATCAAACAATTCCTGACGGGTCTGGAGTTATTTATTTATTTATTTTTTAGGAGAAAGCATATACATTTTCCAGAGCGTAGTTGGGGAATGAGGGATTACCCCTCTGCATGATACATATTAATATTTGTATATATTTTAAGTGCTTGGTGTGTCTATAAAATGCTAATGACTTTTTTTCTCAATAGTAGCAGGCCATCGAGGTTGTTGTGTAATAAAAGGTTTACGTTTTGCGAGTCTCTGGGGGTCTCAGAGAGGCAAATGTCGAAAACTTGCCGTGAAATTTAATGCGGAAATAAAGTTTGCCAATTACTGTACATTGGAAGCTTTCTAATTTTAAGGGGATAATAAATTATTAATTCTGTATCTAGCGCTAGCTTTATTTTTTATTTTTTTTCTGGGGAAATTCAGGAATGTGACTCTCAGTCTTGTTCAGGCTTTGATAAAATAAGTTAATTAAAAACAGCGACGCTGAAGTGAGTGATGCACCCAAAAATTACAAGTCGCAGCTGTGTTAAATTGCCACCGGTGCCAGGCTGAAATAGATATGGACAAATTACCATTGTACGGTCATTTTATGCTAAATGAGGCTGTTCAGAGGCTGACTGCAGCGCCCTTCCCCACCTGGGGTAGAATTTAAAGTCCAACATAGGTACGGTCTTAAATTCCGAAGCACATGTTTAGCTGAGTGGAGGAAGGGAGAGCAGAGCAGCAGGATTATGCTTCTGACAGTGCTTATCCCAGAGAGGACAGTACTGATCCAACATGGTTTTCAACATGGACAAGTCAATCTTTTGCACTCAGAACAGTTAGATAGCTGACATCTGCTGCCTTTACAGAAATAATGCAGTCAACGAATTTGGCTGAAGTCAAACAGTTTGGGGACTGCTGTCTCATTTTTCCGGCCAATTTTAAAGTCCGGTCAGGATAACTGTACACACACATGCAGAGCCTTATTTACAGCTCAGCAGCCAGTAGGCTATTAATCTAAGTAGCAGGTGCGCCCCCCCCCCAAGTATACGTAGCCAGATTGTGCTCCCACCCCAGCATCAAGAAGCCCCCCTCCCAATGGGTATCAGAGTGCCAGATGTTCCCCTGCAAGTTATTAAGGACCCCCCACCTCCCGAATGAGTAGCAGGTAAGCCTGTAGTATTAGACAGTCCCCGCTTACCATAGATTGCCAGTTATTAAGGACCCCCATATTGAGGAGGGGGGGGGGGGGTTAGGGAAATGAAGTGGATGCAGCACACTTTATTTTCAAGGGAGGCAGTGCAAGGAGAGGAACATTCATGAAGGAAAGCCACCTCTGCTACATAAGGCCCCTGCAAGCACAAGCCTACGGTGCCTTATGGTAAATCGGAACTGCACTCATCTAAAGTGCATATAAAAAGCACACACACACACACACACACACGCACACGCAAGCACACACACAAACACCACACACACACACACACAAACACCACACACACACACACAAACACCACACACAAACACCACACACACACACACACACACACACACACACACACACACACACACACACACACACACACACACACACACACACACACACACACACACACACACACACACACACACACACACACACACACACACACACACACACACACACACACACACACACACACACACACACACACACACACACACACACACACACACACACACACACACACACACACACACACACACTGCTCTGTCAGAAATTAAATAGTGATTAGTCCAAGGGATAAAGTCAGTCTTCTGAAGGCTGGGGAAATGATAAGATTTCTGCACACAGAGGCATTCCTGCTAATATTCACTTTCATTATTATGTATGTTTTTTCATGTATTACTACTAGAAATGTATCCCCTTTCCCCTACCTGAAGGTAGGTCTTTGGCAAAGTATGGAAAATTCACCTTCCAAAAGTCCTAAACAGGAAAACTCATTAAATTATGGGTCATAAAGCTTAAAGTAAGCCTCACTGGTTACTGGGAACTACTATGTTGGCTGCTGCAGGTCTGAGGAGAGACACACACGACCAACTAAGCATCTACAGAAACCAAATAAATGACCTGATGAGAGCGTATATTTCTAGCACTGGTTACTGATGTTTAAAATATCCCCCCCCCCCCTCATTATACTCACTGGTGTGGGTGTGGCCTGAAGTTCCAACAATGTCACACTACAGGACTTCATTGGCTTATGAAGGTATGATGCTGAGGGCTAAGTCACCCTACTGGTTGCACTGTGTAGCTGCTTCTGTGAGGTGTGGTGCTCCCTCTTGCCCCCATTTCTCAATGGCTGGACAGGAGGTGTGTCTCTTATATCTACTGGCCTTACCTACAGTATATTTTTCTGCAGGAGGCATGACTCCAGCGTGTGGAACAGGAAGAGGGAAAGGGGGTGTGGCAAAGTGGGGTTCATGTGGGAGATGCAATACAAGGGGTTGTATGAGGAGGAGTAGGAGTCAGGTTAGTGCCATCTGGTGCAAAAGAGTCTCAGAGGATTGTGATTGGCCAGTAGGCTGGTGGAACCACATTTTGCTAATGTTAAGGCATTCCACAAGTTAGCATGATTGGAGATTTTTGTTGTGGTACTGAAAAGAGTTATATTGCTAAATGTTTCAATGATTTCTGTTTAATTATGGTGAATTGGCTTTAAGCTTAATGATATGAACGTAAACCTGTAGTTGGAGAGTAGGTTATCTATATATATAATAGAGTAAGTGCCTCAACCTTCAAGCAAGAAGAAGAAGTAGCGCCCTGCCCCCAGGGCCGGTCCAAGCAAGAAGAAGGGGCTGGTCCAAGCAAGAAGAAGTAGTGTCATATCAAACCAAGGGCAAAGAGGGATAATTTGCATATTCAGTAGCAGTGCATTGTGGGTAACCACAAAATTACACCAAGCTTTGCTTTTTTTAGTAGGAGGGCTTTTTGGTCTCTTTTATCCTCCTATACATTCTTAGTAGTTTGGGTCACCCTGAGCTGCTTGGTTACTCTGTTGTACTGGTCCAAGCCCTATCTCATACAGCCTTATCAATTCCTGCTATGTACTGATGAAGCCCAAACATCTGAAATAGGCTGTCACATGTGGGTTTGATATGGCTGTGTAAAACATAAAGCTGTCACTGGGAAGATTGAAAAACATCCGGCACTGCATTGAAGAAATTGCACATTTATTGTGGACTCGTGCTCAAAAATGTTAGAATGCATACAGCAAACAATTCAACAAGAAGAACAATACTGTCCTACCATAGGCGCTTGGATGGCAGTGGGTGCTGGGTGTGATACAGGCAGCCCGTATCACACCCAGCACCCACTGCCATCCAAGCACCTATGGTAGGACAGTATTGTTCTTCTTGTTGAATTGTTTGCTGTATGCATTCTAACATTTTTGAGCACGAGTCCACAATAAATGTGCAATTTCTTCAATGCAGTGCCGGATGTTTTTCAATCTTCCCAGTGACAGTGATATGCTATAGAGCCATGCTATCCTGAGCACGCATATGGAATATAGGTGCCTTATAAGACTTTCCCAGCATATCTAAAGGGCAATTCCTCCGAGTAGTGCCGACTGTCTTCTTTCCCTTTTCTACGTGGTTCAAATTAAAACATAAAGCTATAGGCTTGCTTGACTTACCAAGGATGAACAGGAATAATTTGCATATTTAGTAGTGGTGCATTGTGGGTAATCACAAATGTTCACATATAGCTGAATTATTGCAGATTTTCTTCTGTTTTAAGAAGACAAATTACACCAAGCTTTGATTTTTTAGTAGAAGGTCTTTTTGGTCCCTTTTATCCCCCTATACATTCTTAGTAGTTTGGGTCACCCTGAGCTGCTTGGTTACTCTGTTGTACTGGTCCAAGCCCTATCTTATACAGCCCTTGCCATGTACAGATAAGGACCAAATGTCTGAAACAGGCTGTCATGTGTGGGTTTGTTATGGCTGTGTACAATTTAAAGCTATAGGCTTGCTATACACCAGTGGTTCTGGATGCTTGCTTGGCTTACTAAGGGGGAAAAGGAATTATTTGTAGAGATGGGAAGTTTGGATCTTTTCAATGATTGGGATGAGTCAAATCAGATCATTGAAAAGATCTGGATCTTTGATCCGAATCTCGGATCATTTTACTAGGAAAGCATTCGGGGGGAGAAATGACTAGCAGGACAGGACTTTCCCTGCGGTGGACAGAGAAGGGGAGATGGTGGACAGAGATGGGCAGAGAGTGGACAGAGAAGGGAGGAGGGACGAGCAGAGGGCAGAAATGTTTGTTTGCACACAATACCCACATGCTGCAATCATATGCTTTACATATACAGTATTTCACCTATATGTTCATCTGTTTACTTTGAATACAAACGTTGCACAGTGAAAGAAAGCATTCCCCAAAGCATTCCCGGAAGTGAAGTGCAGCTGTTTAGAGCAGTGCAGGAGGATCATATTGCCCTGCAATCACAGTGCCTGCCCTTCTAGCAAAGCACGCTGTCTACAAAGTTACTGAGCTGTGCTTCTGAGCCAAAAGTTTCCAATGTGTTCACTGTGCACAACTACAGAACAGACAGACTATAAACAGCAGCACATTATAGCCAGTATGTGTGCTCTACACATATCTGGTAGTGGCACCGATGTCCCCTCTCTCAGATCTACCTGTCCCTGCAAGGCTGGCTCCCCTCCAACTGAGCGATCCATCTCTGCTCTGCTTCCAGGACCCTGCTGCCCACTGAGAGGGGGACGTGCCGCTCCTGGCCCCGCCCCCTTTGCGATCCGAATCACTTATTTTGATGATTCGGATGATTCGACTCACAAAAGAGATTCGGATCAAAGATCCGAATCGTTCATGATCCGGACAACACTAATTATTTGCATATTTAGTAGCAGTGCATTGTGGGTAACCACAAATGTTCACTTATAGCTGAATTATTGCATATTTCTTTCTGTTTTACGAAGGCAAATTACACCAAGCGTTGCTTTTTTTAGTAGTAGGTCTTTTTGGTCCCTTTTATCCCCCTATACATTCTGAGTGGTTTGGGTCACCCTGAGCTTCTTGGTTACTCTGTTGTACTGGTCCAAGTCCTATCTCATACAGCCAATCCTTGCCATGTACAGATGAGAACCAAAAGTCTGAAACAGGCTGTCACATGTGGGTTTGATATGGTTGTGTAAAATTTAAAGCTATAGGTTTGCTATGCACCAGTAGTTCTGGATGCTTGCTTGGCTTACTAAGATTGAAAATGAATTATTTGCATATTTATTAGCAGTGCATTGTAGGTAACCACACATGTTCACTTATAGCTGAGTTATTGCATATTTCCTTCTGTTTTAAAAAGGCAAATTACACGAATAGAGTGTGCGGCATTGCAGGAAGTGACGACGATGGAACACGGAAGAGGTGAGTCATCCCCGTCCGCTGCCTCTTACTAATAGTGGCGGCTGCTACTGTGCTTAAGCTGGAGGGGAAGTGCACATGGCTGGCCCAGGTGAGGGGGGGGAGGAGTTCCTGCTGAGCTTAAGCTGGAGGGGGAGTGCAATTGGGGACCCAGGTGAGGGGGGGGTTTCCTGCTGAGCTTAAGCTGGAGGTAGAGCACACATGGGGGACCCAGTTGAGGGGGGGGTCCAACCCTCCTCCCCGCCGCTGTGCCCAATACCCCTTCCTGCCCTCTACCCTCTTATGCGGCGTATGCTACGCTGCGGGTCGGCTAGTCCTGTATAATTCCTTTCAAGCAATGCCAGTTGCCTGGCTGGCCTATTGATCTCTTTGGCTTCAGTAGTGTTGGAATCACATACCTAAAACAAGCATACAACCAGTGAGCTAGGAATTCAATCAGAACATATGATCTGCAGATTTCTGGGTCAGTGACCTAATGCATTCAAAGTAAACCTGAGATAAATGGGAAAAAGGGATTTTTACTTACCTGGGGCTTCTTCCAACCACATGTAGTCTGTCTATTCCCTTGATGTCCTTTTTCTCACCACAATTGTGCCACTGAAGGGCGTAGCTAGAAATCACTGGGCCCCCCTGTGAAAATTTGGATCCCCCCCCCCTCTGGGGCCCGCTCAGGGCCGTTTTGGGGAGCAGGAGGAGTTGCAGCATGAGGGGAGAGCATTGGCCACCTACATCGGCGGGTAGGGGGCCCACTCCACCCCTCCCTCTCCGCAGGCTCTCCCATAAGCGCTACCCCTCCAGCATTAATAGGTGGCAGCAGCAGCGAGCAGGAACACAGGCATACGTCCATGTGTTCCACCGAGGAGGTCTGATGTCTAAGTGCCACATGCTACTTCCTGATATACAGGAAGTAGCGTCAGGCACTTAGAGATCTTAGACACCCGCGGCTGCATGCAGGGCCGGTTTAAGCAACAATGGGGCCCCATGGCAAAATAAACATGGGGGGCCCCCCCAACATATACCCCGGAACACAAATCGGCATTAAGAGACCTTTTTTGCAGCTGGTATAGTCAGGGTGTGAAGCCCCAATCGGTCGGAGCTCCACATTCTGGCTATTCCAGCCTGCATGGGGGACAAGGGGTTAAAAAGTTTCAGGAGGGGGGACCCCACAATTTTTTTTAAATTCCCACACTCTAAACATAAAAAAAAAAATTGGGAAAATAGGAAAACATGCCAGGGATCTTCATACAGCCATATTGCGGCTGTATAGCGATCCCTGGCCAAAGCGCTGTGGCTGACCCCCTGGAAACCGCGTCAGGAAATTTATTGCGCTTTCGTTTGATGCATGTAAAATTACACTACCGTTAGGTTTGCTACTAAAAGTGACATTTACCGCATTTAAAAGTACACTTTTTTTCCTTCGAAACTTTAAAATCGATTTTCTCAAAAACTATAAGGTCTTTTTGAAAAATTGTTTTTTCCTCTTATTCCTAATGATCTCCTTAACATACCCTGCAAATTTAGGGTTTCTAGCATTTAAGGTGGATTTGCTATTAACCATTAAAGTCGGCAGGTTTTTAAATGTGTTTTTTTTTCCTTTGAAACTTTAAAATCGATTTTCTCAAAAACTATAACGCCGATTTTGAATTTTTTTTTCCTCTTGTAGCCACTGGGGGCCCCTACAAGCTCTGGGGCCCTGGGGCAGCTGCCTCCTTTGCCTTAATGGTAGCGCCGGCCCTGGCTGCATGGTTTGCAGCCCCTATTGTTACAACACTGTGCCACTGGGAAGTCCACAATCCAGCTGGGTTTTGGGCCGCTGTGTATGTGCCACCTCCATTGTGCTGCCGTGCCTGGGAGCATTCTGTGCAAGTGCAGTTAAAGTCTTAATGAAAGTGCATTCGCAGAACGCTCCTGGGTATGGGAGCTCAATAGGATAGTACAAGTGGTAGTCCCCAACTCCCTATGGAGCTGACAGTGACACAACAGAGGGGACCAGGAGACTATTGAGGGAGCAGACAGACTACAGGGGCTGGATGAAGCCCCAGATAAGTAAAAATCCTTTTGTCTCAGGTACACTTTAGGCTGGTTTCACACTTGTGTGGTACGGTGATCCTATGGCAGAGGAATCATATGAACATACTTCACATGACACTCCAGCACAGCGCGCTGACTGGGTCATATGCATAAGGCTGCCCCCGTTCAGTGAAGTAGTGCCGGCTAAACAGGAATATCACCGCGATTCCCATTGAACTGCGCATTGCGCGCCGCATTGCACTGGGCTCTCTGCCATTTACACTTACTTACTGCATCACCCACCATAGACGTTATATAACTAAAAGATTTACTTACCTGCTTCCTTACCGGCTTCCTCCAGCCCCATGAGCAGCGATGCCTCCCTCACCCTCCTCCCGAGTGCCTCCATTGGCCGCAATCAGCCCTGGTAATCTGGCTCAGCCGCACCAGTTGGACTCTTATGCACATGTGCAGAGGGGCCGCGCATGTGCAGAAGAGCCGACTGGCTTAACTGAGCCAGATTACCAGGGCTGATTGCGGCCAACGGAGGCACTCGGGAGGAGGGCGAGGGAGGCATCACTGCTCATGGGGCTGGAGGTATCAAATGTTTTAGTAATGCCATCTCAGTTACAATTTAAAAAGAAACCGTAACCAAGAATTGAACTTGCCAATCAGTAGCTGATACCCCCTTTCCCATAAGAAATCCTCTCCTTTTCACAAACGGATCATCAGGGGGGCTCTGTATGGCTGATATTGGGGTGAAACCCCTTCCACAGTGCGATGTCAGGACCATGCTTCAGACATTATACGGTGGGAGCCTTGTTGCATTGTGGGAAATAACAGTTGTTTGCAGCTGTATCCAACTGCCAAAAAAAACAAGCAGCATCTCCTTCCACTGACATCACCTGCCAGCAGTAAAAATGTCACCATGTGATAAATGTCAGAATGTAAATCAGGGAGAGGAAACATTTTACAATGGGAAAACACTGACTAAATCATTTATACATAATGAAAAAATAAGCACTTTTTTATTAAATTATTTTTACTGGAGTTCCTCTTTAAGGAACAGAACAGCCAGGCAACTGGCATTATACAATTAACATCACAAGAAACATGACAGCCTCTAAATCCCTCTCAATTCATAATCACTTTAAAGATGATCTATTTTTGTCATTAGGAATTTGAAATTGTATTGACATTACGTCAGTATAAAATGAAATTGCATGTCTAAAATATGAGTTAACAGAAATATTGTTTTAATGGAAAGTAAGCTGATTTCTCTTAGTTTCTCCAAATAATCTGTCATGTATCCCTACTACCTGCGTGTGCAAAGAAAAGAGATGCTGAGTCTGGCCACTAGAGGGAGAGTGAGCTATTTCCACCTTGCTCAGCAGCAGTAGCTTGTGTTTACAACCAGTGACGTGTATATAGCAGGGGGGCTGCTGACAGCTTCAGGATTGACTTCTGCTTATGAAATCATATACAGATTGTAAGCATAATGTAAAGCAAGTGATGAATCAAATTTAGAACATCTCAAAACACTTAAAGATTAAAATCTTAAGGTGTTGGAAAAGATGTACAGTTGATTAAGCATTACTAGTAACACATAGGGCTCGATTCACAAAGCGGTGCTAACCCAGTTAGAGACTTTAGGCATGATAACCATTGCATCACTCTGGTGAAAAGCCAGTTTAGGTGTGATAAGTTTAGGCATGCTAAGTTTAGATAAGTTTAGATCGCTTGCAAAGTCCCGCACGCAAAGCAGCGCCATTAAACTCTATGCAAAGTGCAATAGACTTTGCTAGCGTAAAACTTTTGATCAGCTGTGCACTGCGGTGCTAACGCAGTTGGCGCCTAAACTTATCACACCTAAACTTATCACACCTAAACTTATCATGCCTAAACTGAGTTTAGGCATGATAAAGGGCTATTCACCAGGGTGCTAACTGTTAGCACCGCTTTGTGAATCAGGCCCAAACAGTATACGTACAGAGTGCAAGCATTGCATCAGGAAGCTGACCCATAAAAAAGCTGAATGCATGTATACAAACCAGGGCCGGTTCTAGACTCTTTGCTGCCTGAGGCAAACTGGTGAGGAATGGGATGTGTCGCCCCCTCCGATTTGGAATGATCGCACAACACCAGATAATTTACCCTCCTTCATTTAATATTCCCACATGACATGCTGCAGCTCAACCCAATAGCACGCTAGCTGGCTGTGAGTCTGTTACAAACAAACTGCTCACCTTCAGCCAGTCCTCCATCCTACATTCCTCCTCGACATTCAGAATAGCAGTACCACCTCCTCCCTTCTGCTGTGCAAGTCAAATGAAACACTGCTGCTCTCCTGCCTCCCCCTCCTCCCTCACTGTCAGACTCCTCACACAGCACAACAAGCTGCTTTTAACAAACAAACAAAGAACATTTATATCGCGCTTTTTTTTCTGGTGGACTCAAAGCGCCAGAGCTGCAGCCACTAGGATGCACTCTATAGGCAGTAGCAGTGTTAGGGAGAATTGTCCAAGGTCTCCCACTGCTCCTACTGAATAGGTGCTGGCTTACTAAACAGGCAGAGCTGAGATGCGAGGTCTCCTGTGTCAGAGGCAGAGCCCTTAACCAATACACTTTCCACTATGCTTTTACCCAATGATGACATATTCACCTCACTCTCCTCTCACTTTTCCTCCTTCTCTGACTGCATACTGTTAGCGTAATCACAGTACAAACATGCTGCCCCTATAAACTCTGCACCTGATGCAAATGTTTCACCTTGCTTCATGAGAGAGCTGGCCCTGATACTAGTGTTGGGCGAACACCTGGATGTTCGGGTTCGGGAAAGTTCGCCGAACATGGCCGCAATGTTCGGCATGTTCGGGCCGAACCGCGAACTCCCCGAACATCCCGCTTTTGGGGGCCCTATGGGGTCGCAGGCATAAGGGGGGAGCATGCCCCGATCGCGCGGGGGGGTCGGAAATTCCCCCCACCCCCTCCGCTAGCACTCCCCCCTCTGTCCGCTTCCCCATACAAAAGTTTCAGGAAGTACCGGTCCGGTGGTAGTGGGTGGCTGGCAGTGGGCGGCACTGTGAAGTGAGTGACTGAGGAGGAGGAGTCCGGAGAGTGACGTGTTGAGGGAGGCCGGGCAGCGGGCAGTTCAGCAGTAGTACGGTACTACTGCTGAACCGCCCGCTGCCCGGCCTCCCTCAACGCGTCACTCTTCGGACTCCTCCTCCTCAGTCACTCACTTCACAGTGCCGCCCACTGCCAGCCACCCACTACCACCGGACCGGTACTTCCTGAAACTTTTGTATGGGGAAGCGGGCAGAGGGGGGAGCGCTAGCGGAGGGGGTGGGGGGAATTTCCGACACCCCCGCGATCGGGGCATGCTCCCCCCTTATGCCTGCGACCCCATAGGGGGGCAGTATTCGGCCGAACAGGGCCCTGTTCGGCCGAACAGGGGCCCTGTTCGGCCCTGTTCGGCGGCCATTTAGTAGTTCGGGGCGAACCCGAACTTAAAAGGCCGAACACCATCAGGTGTTCGGCCGAACATCACCCGAACAGGGTGATGTTCTGCAGAACCCGAACAGTGGCGAACACTGTTCGCCCAACACTACCTGATACCAGCTAGATATTTAAATGTGTTATAAGGGGATTGATGCACAAAAGTGTGGTAATATCAGGGTCATATGAATAGCGCCGCCCCTGCTTAGCTATGTACTCCTTACTGGGCAGGAAGTACCTCGCTGGGATTACTGCCGGTCCACGCTTGCATGCCGTGTTGCACTGCACTCCCATTGCAGCGGGGAAGCATAAAGCGGGATGACACAGTTGTCAAGTATAGATGGCCCAAACTCTTCTACCGGCGAATAGTACACGGTGGATAAATGCGTGTTCACGCTCACCCCTTCGGGCGAACACATGGCAGGTTCGACCCGCCCCCTTTACATTTTGACCGAGCCAAACTTTGACCCCTACAGTCGGCAGACACATGGCAGCCAATCAGCTCTCCCTCCCACCTGGACCACCCCCCCCCCCCCCACCACCACCACCTATCAGAAAGCCAACACAGCAGCCATTTTGCAGTCAGTGTTTGGATTCTGTGCTAGGCAGATCAAGGAGAGTGTGCTGCTGACAGGGATAGCGTTAGTTAGGCCTTTGTTCTGTTTCCCCAGCGGAGTTTCTTGCTACTACAATACCAATTCACCATCTACATAACCCCAGAGCCCTTCTAAAGGCTGTGTTTTGATCTTGTGATATTGCTGTTCAGTGTGTCTATACAGTGCACTTTAGCTGTTGCAGACAGATGCAGTAGGTGCTTAGTGCTACAGTAGTTCACCCTTCTAAGGGGTGTTTTTCTTTTTCTTGCTATTGTTATATTGCAATCCCGTGTGTCCAATGCACACGTTAGCTGTTGGAAACAGGTCTGCTGGTCCTAGTAGTGCAGTGATCATAACCCAATAATCCTTCACCACAACTACTGGCATCTAGTATCCACTACTGCCCCCTGCATAAGGCCTCAGTGCAGAATTAGGCCTGGAACCCACTGAAATCCGCAAACGCAAAACGCAACCGCTAGCGTTTTGTCTGAGCGGTTTGCAAGCGGATTCATGCGCGTTTTCGGTCGCGTTTTGTAACAGTGTATTTTTTTGCTCAGCGGTTGTGTAGCGTTTTGCGTTTCGCGTTTTTATCCTGATTGGTCCTGTGAATTATTTTTAATTTTGTTACAGTGTGCTGAACCGCAAAACGCTAGCAAAACCGCTCAGTTTAGGTTTTGCTGAGCGTTTCTGCTAGCGTTTCAATACTTTACATTGAAGCGCTAACACTCCCAAAATGCTGCAGGTCCTGCGTTTGCGTTTCTGGGAAATGCAAACGCTCCTGTGGAAGTTGCCCCATCCATTAACATCAGCTGAGCGTTTTGGCAAAACGCTAACATATCGCAGCGCTGCCAAAATGCTCAAAAAAAACGCTCTTGTGGGTTCCAGCCCTTAGTGTTTTTTTGGTCACTTAGCTGTCGTTGAACTACATCAGCCCGACCGTAGGGGCTGGAAAAATGTGATCGCTTGCACTCCTGCGAACGTGGGCACAAGCACGGCAGCCACTAAACACCACTACTCAAAGACTGCTGTCAAGAGGACTAACATTTGTGTCCTGGAGGTGTCAACTAGTAAAAACAATGATTTGCTCACCTGATGTTATCACTAAGGCTCTTTGCGGTTGTTTGTGGTGCGTTAAACGCGGTGTTTCATCTGTCAGTTTTATCTGTCTGGCATAACCCTTACACTACCTTATTGCCGTGTACGTTTTAAATCACTTAATTGCACAAATTTTGGAATGTACTGTGATTTTTGTCCTTTAGAGGTTAAAACACAACTCTACGTCAACTTTGTAATTTTTGGTGGGGATTTTCGCATGGACCCCCCTCTGACATGCCACGGTCCAGGTGTTAGGCCCCTTGAAACAACTTTTCCATCACTTTTGTGGCCAGAAACAGTCCCTATAAGTTTTAAAATTTGCCTGCCCATTGAAGTCTATGGCGGTTTGCCAGATTCGCCCGTTCGCCAAACTTTTGCGGAAAATTCGCTAAAATTTTATGCTTGCTACATCACCATTATCAAGTGTAAAATGGACCTAAATGTTAATGTTAACAGGATTAAAGATTATCTTGTGTAGCTTAACTCATGCAAAAGCCCTTATCAGTTTGACCATTTCTTGGTTTGATTTCCTGATCAGGATCATTCTGTTTCTTGTTTCAAACAAAACAAGAAGTCATCATAAATGAAAGCTTTGCAAACCTCTCATGTCATCAGACGAATCAGGTGCATCCTTATGAGCGATGCAGCACAAAATCATCTTTGAGTAAGAGTGGTTGTTTATGATCAGCAGAGCTGGGACAAGGTCCTGCAGCACCCAAGGCTGAGACACCAAAGTGCGCCCCCCCATCCCTCCCACCCCAGCTGTCACACACTGATTGCTATTAGACTAAGATGCTCCCCAGGGCCCCCAACTCCCCCAAACACTTCAATCTCTAGTTATCTGGCTTGCAGCCACTGCCATGTATCACCTTTTCTTATTTCTCTCTTGTTCAAACACATAATAGGGCAATAATAGCTGAGTGAGTTGTGTGCTTCCCCTACACTGCGCCCTGAGGCTGGAGCCTCTCTTGCCTCTGCCTCGGCCAGGGAAGGGTAGATGGATATCATCTTAGGGATGTTGGCGTTAATGTTAAAGGGAACCTGAAGTGAGAGTGATATGGAGGCTGCCATATTATTTCCTTGAGAACAGTACCAGTTGCCTGGCAGTCCTTTTTAACTTCTGGCATCAGTAGTGTCTGAATCACAACCCTGAAACAAGTATGTGGCTAATCCAGTTAGACTTTAAGTAAACCTGAAGTAAACCTAATTGGCCCAGTCTAACTTACCTAGCGCTTCTTCTAGCCCCCTGTAGTCCTTCTGGTTCCTCGCTGTCATTCCTGTCCAATCCATTTAATAGCTGTTCCCTCCAAAAGCTGCATGTGCAGCCTCAGAGCCCGCCCCGATCCTTCTCAATCACTTTCCCATAGCCAGGAGCGTTCTGTGCATGCACAGTAGCCCACGACTGGCTCAGTCAGCCATCTTTTGGAGGGGCACAGCTGCTGAATGGATCAGACTAGTATGACAGCAAGGGCACAGAAGCACTACAAGTGGCTGGAAGAAGACACAGGTATGTTAACCCTTTGCCGACCGCTCCACACCGATTGACGTGAACGTGGCGGCAGTCCCAGGACCGCTCCACGACGATTGGCATGAACAGCCTTCTGTGGGGCTAGCAGGAGATCGCACGCGTAACTGCACGTCCATCCCTGCTTGGAAGGTGGAGCAGAGCTCCGCCTTCAGTTTCCTAGCGGCGATCGCTGCTCGGAGATCGCCATCTATTTATATAGTACAACGCTGCAATCTACGGCATCGTGTACTGGGGACAGCCGTGTGACACGGAAGTGATCCGCTGTGATAGGCTGAAGCCTATCACAGCCAATCACTGTAATTGGCTGACGTGGGGAGGGAGAGGGAAAAAAAATACAAACATTTAATACAAAAATAGAACTAAATATTTATAACAAAACAAATAAACAAGCTGGGGGTGATCTGACCCCACCAACAGAAATCTCTGTTGGTGGGGAGAAAGGGGGAGGGTCACTTGTGTGCTGACATGCACGGCCCTGCAGCGAGGCCTTAAAGCTACAATGGCCTATTTCATGAAAAAAGGCCTGGTCTTTAAGGGGGGGGGGGGGGGGGGTTAACACTGCGGTCCTCAAGTGGTGGGGGCATTAGTTTCACTTAAGGTGAACCTAAACTCTTGCACAGGACAAGGAAACCATAGAAAAACGTGCACTGTATGTATATAGATGATTCAGCCTGTCTAATTCCCCTTCATATGTTACTAATCACCACTGTAATTTGATCTCTCAGCCATGTCACCTCAGGGATGTCCTCTACCAAGCAGAGCAGCTTATTTATATACACAGGATGTTAAACCTATTTCTGCTTACATGAAAGCAAGAAGTAGACATACTGTACTGAAATGTTTGTCTTTAAAGGTTATTATGCTGTTGCTTATATTTTAGAGCAGAGAGGAAGATCTGATTTCAGGTCCACGTTAAGTCAGAGCACCTGATCTGCATGCTTGTTTGGGGTCTATGGCTTAAAGTATTAGAGGCAGTGGTTTAGGGGGACAGCCAGGCAACTTACATTACGGATCCGAGATGAAAAACTATCTATAACAAGTAACTTGTCTATATATCTTATGTAAAGTTTAGATGGTTTACACAGCAAATCTAGCTGCAAACAGCTTTAATAGAATATGATTATTTCTTCCTGTGATACAATGACAGCAGCCATGTTGTTTGTAAACATTACACAGAAGCAGGCTTATCTGTATCTTGAGCCATCAGCCTAATCCCCTCTCCTCCTCCCTCCTCCCCTCTGCCTCTGAAATCAATGGCTAGTAACACCTCCCCCTCCTCCTGCCCAGACTGAGCTCCCATGAGCCCTTGCTACTGCCTTGGCTCTCTGAAAACCTGTGGGCATGGCTTTTTTAGTTTATAGGGAATTAGAGTATTAAAACAAAAACAAAAACTATTTGGCTTGAGGAATGCCCTATAAACAATAGGAAAGGAACACAATTCTGCAATGTGTAAAAGTTTACCTCGGATCCACTTTAAAAGGAAATAAATATGGCAGCCTCCATATCCCTCTCCCCCTTAGGTTTCCATTACAGACTTAATAATTTTATGCTAAAATATTACTACAAAAAAAAACTACATGCCTCACCGAGGTGTACCCAGTTGGAAGGTGTGATCCTCATTCCGCTAGTGTGTATCTCACCTATTTATTCCCACTCAGCCCCCGTTACCTCCTCCCCCTATGAGTATATGAACTCTGAACAGTGTTATGCCTTATCACTGATAGCTGCTTATAATATTACAGGGGGTGTAAAATGGATGCAGCTCTGCTGTAAATGGCTTATAGATTTGTCTCGCTGAGATGTATTGCTTACCGAAGTGGCAAACCAACCTGCTATCTCTTCAATCCACCTGAAAACAGTGATTCATGTCTGAGGCTTGTAATAAAAAGATCTGAGCAGCAGCCCGAATGGGAGGGAGGGAATCACTCTTATACTCTGCAGCCGTCCAGTCTATAACATGTTCCTGCGTTTCACCTGTTGTCTGTGCGGGTAACGCTGCCGGGCGTCTGAAAACGCTTTCTGTCTAATTAACCTGTCAACGCAAATGGAAGCTGCGCTGGTGCATCTTAATGATTGCTTTTATTTCCACCAGTTCTGCATCAATTTTTCTGAATCCAGATTTCTGGCCACAGGCAGTGGGGGCTCCAGCTTCTAATTTTTGGGGGGCACGATGGCTGGCTGGTGAGGCCTATTTGGGTGATTAAAATTGATGTTGTATGATGAGCTTTACATATTTTTTGCCTAACTCAGGTGACAAAATTAAGGCTAATTAGTTCAGCAATGATAGAAACCAAATGTAAACATCACAAACAGAAGAGCTTTTGAGCAGAGCAGATTGTCCAAATGATGGTGCCTATTATTGAAGAAAAGTTTTCTGGAAACAATTAACTTTATGTTGCGGGGGGAAGGGGGGGCACTCAGGGGGCACAGTGATTCCCAGGGGGGGGTGCCCCAGCATGCCCCAGGGTACCGCCGCCCATGGATACAGGCTATCAATCACTGTATGGGAAATGGATGCATGATGCAGAAATCTGCAGCATGCCATCCATCATTTTTCTGCATCAGAAAAATCGCATTTAATGTAAATGGGCCCATAGGCATTCATTGGAGTCAGTTTATTCTGCTTTCAGAATCTGCATGTAGTGGAAACATGCCCTTTAAAAAGGAACTGTAACCCAGCGGTGTTACTTGCTAATTTTTTGCCAAAGCCATTCTAGCATTGAAAATGCTATTTTTGATTACGAGACATTTTCCTGAAAAAACGCTAAAATTCATATTTTTACTGCAAAAACACAAAACATAATATTTTTACTGCAAAATTTTTACTGGGACAATTTTTTACCACAAAAATGTGAAAAATCAATATTTTTATTGCTAAAATTCTTGAAAATTGCAAAAAAATAAAAATAAAATTGGTTTTCGATTACATTTTTGCATGAAAATCAAATTTAACATTATTTTCGCAAAAATGAATTACGAATATTGGCATTTTCGCTCATCACTGTCAGAATTGAATTTCATCCCATTCCACAGCTGATACCCCATTTCCCATGAGAAATCTTTACCTTTTCTTAAATAGATCATCAGGGGAGTCTGTTTGGCTGATTTTGTGACGAAGCCCCTTCCAGTGTGATGTCATGATTATGGTCCTGGCAGTTTCCTGTCTGTGAACCTTGTTGCATTGTGGGAAATAACCGCTGTTTCCAACTGCCATTTCAGAATGTGAATCAGAGAGGGAAAAGATTTTACAATGGGTAAACACTGCTTAAACGAAATGAATATTGTAACAGATACCGTAAGCAATTTTATTCATTATGCTATTTTCACTACAGATCCTCTTTAAGTGTTTCTGCAGAGCTGGCAATGATACTGGAGGACGTCCAAGGCGTCCCCCTCTTTGAAAGCATGGAAATGCGGAAGCCAGGCCTCTAACTTTACGATTTCTAAAGAAGCAATAAAAATATAACCACAATCATTTCATCGTTATGAGGGTGTAAAAGTCTGGTCTGCTCTGCTCAAAGTGCCGTTAAGTGTAGTGCTAAAGTAGATGGATAATTAGTAGTTTCAAATAGTTAGAATGTTGTATAAAAATAGTATCTCCAAGTAAACACTTTTTTTCTTGGTTTATAGTAGTCCTGCAAGACAAGCAGCAATCTGATTGAAATTTAAAATTGGGCCTTTACAAACGGATAGTCATTAAGCGCAATGGTAAACACAATGCGAAGACGTTGCATTTTTAGCAAAATCGACCCTAGATTTTTACGCAAATTTTGTGCATTTGCGATGCGATTTTACGTTTTTGCACCTGTGTTTGCAATGCGATTTTGCTAAAGTCTTCTTAGTTGATCCTTATGTAGAAAATGACCTTTCAAGCTGCGAGGTATCCTGGGATTCTTGGTCCAAAAAATACTAGGAAAATCACTGATCCATGTAAAAACTGATCCGTGCAACCAGGGCCGGTTCTAGACTTTTTGCTGCCTGAGGAAACTTGTGAGTATGCGCTCCTCCCTTCTACTGTGCAAGTCAAATTAAACACTGCTGCTCTCCTGCTTCCCCCCTCCTCACTCACTGTCAGACTCCTCACACAGCACAACAAGCTGCTTTTCCCCAATGATGACCTCTTCACCTTGCTCTCCTCTCGCTTCTCCTCCTACTCTGACTGCATGCTGTTAGTGTAAACACAGGTCAAACATGCTGCCCCTGTAATCTGCGCCTGATGCAAATGTTTCACCTTGCTTCATGAGAGAACTGGCCCTGCGTGTAACGGATCAGTTTTCAAAGGCATCAGTTTTCCATCTGCGACCCTCCATTCTGTTAGCTCGCGGTCAATGCGACACATCTGTCGGTCCGGAAAAATCATTGCAGACCCAAACTTGCAGTGCGTTTGGTGGAACGGACTAAACAAATCCATTCCAAAGCTGCAATGCTAACAGATCCTGGTTGAACTCAATGGACGTATGTCTTTTTTCAACCCAAGTAACTATGCAACATAGGATCCGTTCACCTCCGTTAGGGCCTATAGTGTTATGGTTCGCTAAACTGAGTGTTTTTTCTGTCCAATGTGAACTGGCACTAAGTCACCCATGGATAAGCTGACCCTCCCACTTTTGGCCAAAAATTTGCATGTAAAAAGTTGACCTATTCATGGTGATATATACGGTACATTTTCAGCAATTTAAAGAGAACTTGAGATGGATGCTTATGTTGTATTTACACTTACCTGGGGCTTCCTCCAGCCCCATGAAGTGCGTGGGGTTCTTCGCTGCCCTCTGCTGCTTTCTCCTCCGGTAATTTGGCCGGCCGCGTTCTCCTACACATGCATGGCTCGGCAACGCACATGCTCCCATCATGCTTCCGCAGCTACTCAGGCACAGAATGTTACCGCCGGGTGTGGTAGCATGACAGGGGCGCACGTAGCTCAGCCGCACATGTGCTGAAGACCACGTTTGGCTGCAAGTTGCAACTGGCCAGATTACTGGTGGATATAGCGGCATAAAGGAGGAGCCGTAGAGGATGGCGAAGGATTCCACGCACCTCATGGTGCTGGAGGAAGCCCCAGGTAAGTATAAATACAGCATAGGCATTCATCTCAGACATGCTTTAAGTTCCAATGAAATAAATAATAAAAATCATAATATAAAACCAGAGATTATACACTTATAAAAAAAATAATGAGTATCCTTTAAACATCATCTGTTTTGTTCATTTTATCAAGCGTTGAAACATATCTACGTGTCCCCGATCGTTAACCACTGTAAGAAAATGCAGGAATTTATATTTAGTCGCCCTTTCACATTTTGCTGAATGTTACGTGAGGTTTTCATTTTTTTTCACTAATTACACAAGAAGGCCTAAACATACCATGCTGTGATGAGCTACTCATTGCCGCAACTCCATCTGTAATGGTGTCTCCTATGTATTCATCTCTGTAATTTTCCGATAATAAGGTGTCGGCTTTACACCAGTTATAGTTCCATCTGTCAAACCTGAGCTATGACAGTGTGTCGAGGCACTTAATAAGGCAAACTGTCTATTACATCAAGCTCAACTATTTGTTTTACTATTAAATGTCCTATGGCTTACATCGCTTGATTGATGTTTTTATTAATGTGTCAAGTTTGTAAGCTGTAACTTTTTTTTTTCTTAAAGTGAACCTCCAGACTAAAAATCGCCAAGGCCTGGTGTTTCTTTAACAGTTTCACAGCATCAGAACTTTGTTTCTCTTATATAAGCCTCATTTTTAGCTGCACAGAAGAAAAGTGTCCGGGCATTTTTCCCCTGATGCTGTGCAAAGCATGATGGGATTTCTTATGTTGTTGTTCTCGTTCTGCTGTTTTGTGCAATTTTTTTTTTTTCATTTTGAGTTTGACATTTCAAGCCTAGGGTGCGCAGCTGGGAGGGGCGATCAGTACACAGGACAGTTGGAACTGTTCTCATGCTCCCTGTCACCTACTTTCAACCAAAAAGATGGCTGCCCCATGACAAAGATGGCTGCCCCCATGAAATCACAAACATTTGCCTGTTCTTTTAAAACAGGGTGGGTGAGAGATTATATTACCTATCTATTTTAATTAACATAACTAATGTAACTTAATGACAGTATGTTTGTTTAGGCTGAAGTTCCCCTTTAAGGTACTTTTGAGTCCTACGCTTTTGCTGTTTTTCATACGCAGAATCTTCAATTAAACGTCTTACTTAAAGCGCACCTGAACTGAGAGTGGTATAGAGGCTGACATGTTTATTTCCTTTTAAAAAAATGCTAATACTTTTAGCCATAGACCCTAAACCATCATACACATCAGAGGTTTTTGATTGAAGTCTGACTGGATGTGATTTAGACACTACTGCAGCCAAATAGATTAACAGGACTGCCAAGCAATTGGTATTGTCTAAAAGGAAATAAATATGGCAGCCACCATATCCCTCTCAGTCCAGGTGAACTTTTTAAGGGCATTTAAACTTTTTTTCTTTTTTTTTTCATGTATATGCTTTTGCTTAACAGACAGCATTAAATATGCAAATTTATCTTTGTCCATATTCTTAAAGTGGTCTGTAAATAGGGAATCCTTTAATTTGTTAAATGTTATCATTTCAGCCAGAACTGTTTCTGGAAACAGGCTATCTAGGTAAAGGCCTTGGATGCACTCCGGTGTAAAGGGCACAATAGTACATCTTATGGATTAATGAACAGTGTATTTCAGCTTTCCAGTTCCCCTGTTATGTATCCCTCCTTTGTAAGTGTACTGCAAGTGTACCCCATGGCCAATGCTGTTGTATTATCCATTATCCTCCATTAAGTTTCTCTGTATGTGTGGGGGAGAAAATTTAGGAGAAAAAGAGAACTGAATATGTTTCTGGCTCCTATCACACAGGCAATGCAAGATGAAGTGATAAACCCTTCCCTTTACCCACCTGTATATCTGCATCTGCTTGTGGTGGGATCTGTTCTCATTGGCTTCTGGAACTTGCTGTGCATCCTGGGAGCAAATGATTCGCTCAGTAGACACCCATTCTGCGAGTTGCATCAAAATTTTGACGCTGCCCTGCCCCTATGTTTTGCCCACGATTGTTCGACGAGGATTGAGTGCTAGGGATGAGCATTAATTACACCTATGGGTAATTACACATCGCAATTAACATTTACGCATTATAATCGTAATGCAAAATTTCAGGGAAAAGCGTAATTAACGTGTATGTAATTGTAAGCATTCATAATTAAGCATGGATTTACGCATAATTTATGCGTAATTTTGTGCCGAATATAGTGGGGAATAGCAAAGTCCCCACACTTGCAATTTTTTAAAAAGACCTTGTAGTTTTTGAGAAAATCAATTTTAACCATATAAAGAAAAAAACATTTTTTTAAACTGTCATTTTTCTGAGTTTAAAAAAAAAATAGTTTGCATCTTTAATTTAATTAATGTACCCACTATTCTCCTTAACCTCCTTGCCGGTCTAAAAAATCCGGCAAGGAGGCAGCGCCGCACTTTTTTTAAATTTTTTTTTTTTAAATCATGTAGCGAGCCCAGGGCTCGCTACATGATAGCCGCTAAGCGGCGGCATCCCCCCACCCACTCCGATCGCCTTCGGCGATCAGAGTATGCAGGGAATCCCGTTGAGAACGGGATTTCCTGCAGGGCTTCCCCGGTCGCCATGGCGACCGGCCGGGATGACGTCACCGACGTCATAGACGTCGTGACGTCAGAGGGAACTCCGATCCGCCCCTTAGCGCTGCCTGGCACTGATTGGCCAGGCTGCGCAGGGGTCTGGGGCGGGGGGGCGGCTCGGCGCGGCGGGTAGCGGCGAATCGGCGGCGAGCGGCGGCGATCGCGACCTACACGCAGCTAGCAAAGTGCTAGCTGCGTGTAGGGAAAAAAAATTATGCAAATCGGCCCAGCGGGGCCTGAGATATCCTCCTGCGCAGGTTACCCCGAGCTGAGCGCTTTGTGTGCATTTTAATGTGTTTTCGGTTCGCATATACAAAACGCATATGCGTTTTTCCTGCAATTGCGCTTTATGCAAATAACTAGGAAGACAACAGGAAGCGGAAGTACATCACAAAAAGGCATATAATAATGCATGGAAAACGCATGAAAAACGCATACCATTGCATTTCTATTGACTTTCTTATGTGCATTTTTGATGTGTTTTTGCATAGTATGCAACAAAATCAGCCTCTTAGAAAACGTACGCGTAGAAAACGCATATGTGTTTTTTGTATGCGTTTTTCCTGTGGCCCATAGACTTCCATTTGCGGCAAAAACGCGTTTCTGCTAAGTGTACACCTAGCCTCAAGATTGTAAAAATGAAAAAAGAGGCGGCACTCAACTGGCTGCAAACCATGCTGTATTACGGGACAAACACTACATGTTACAGACATAACTTCATCAGGGGTATACAGTATATACACCTGATGAAGGCGTGTTCGTAACATGTAGTGTTTGTTCTGCGTAATACAGCATCTTTTGCAGCCAGTTGAGTGTAGCCTCAAGATTTGTCTGTATTGGAGCTGAACAAAATTTAGGAAAAAAACTGATGAAATGTACCTGAGATAGTCCAAACTTAAAAAGACTGATTTTAATTACAGAGTAGGACTGTAGTATTCCAGGAAAGTCGTATTTAGGATTTGGACTATAGATACAATTGTTTATCTCGTTTATTTTCACTTTAGGTTTGCGTTAAATGATAAAAAGGCCTACACAAATGCTATGGTTGTAATCAGGAGAGGTATCCTAGGAACTGTATGAGGATTACCCTTCAATGCAGGAGCTTCTCGAATTCATATTTAAAGAGAACCCGAGGTGGGTTTGAAGAATGTTATCTGCATACAGAGGCTGGATCTGCCTATACAGCCCAGCCTCTGTTGCTATCCCAAACCCCCCTAAGCTCCCCCTGCACTCTGCAATCCCTCATAAATCACAGCCACACTGCTGACAAACAGCTTGTCAGAGCTGGCTGTGTTTATCTCTATAGTGTCAGTCTGCTGCTCTCCCCGCCTCCTGCAGAACTCCGGTCCCCGCCTGCATCCCTTCCCTCCCTGCTGATTGGAGGGAAGGGATGGGGGAAGGGACCGGAGCTATGCAGGAGGCGGGGGAGCAGCCAAAACTGACACTACAGATGTAAACACAGCCTCACAGCACGGCTGTGATTTATGGGGGATTGCAGAGTGCAGGGGGACCTTAGGGGGGTTTGGGATAGCAACAGAGGCTGGGCTGTATAGGCAGACCCAGCCTCTGTATGCAGATAACATTCTTTAAACACACCTCGGGTTCTCTTTAAAGCATGAAAATACCAAGTGGAGGTAACTTAATATAATGTAAGCTTCCCGAAGTTGTCTTTTAAAGAAGGAAATGTAAAATACAAGACAGAAGTGCTGATAACTGTGTTTCAAGCCTTACCAATCAATACTCGGAACCATGAAACTATACTGAGTGAAAAGCAGAGGACTGGTTTATAATGAAGAATCAGATGTCGCATGTTAAGTTACCATCGATTCCCAAAATTGATAGACAGCAGCGGGGAGAATCAATATCTCATTCTTGATCAAAACTTCCCTTTTACGTTGTCAGTCAAGCTCATTTGTGGCAGTTGATCTGCAATTTAAACCTCCTTAAAGAGAACCCGAGGTGGATTTGAAGATTATTATCTGCATACAGAGGCTGGATCTGCCTATACAGCCCAGCCTCTGTTGCTATCCCAAACCCCCTTAAGGTCCCCCTGCACTCTGCAATCCCTCATAAATCACAGCCACGCTGCTGACAAACAGCTTGTCAGAGCTGGCTGTGTTTATCTCTATAGTGTCAGTCTGCTGCTCTCCCCGCCTCCTGCAGAACTCCGGTCCCCGCCTGCATCCCTTCCCTCCCTGCTGATTGGAGGGAAGGGACGAGGGCAGGGACCAGAGCTATGCAGGAGGTGGGGGAGCAGCTGAGACTGACACTACAGATGTAAACACAGCCTCACAGCACGGCTGTGATTTATGAGGGATTGCAGAGTGCAGGGGGACCTTAGTGGGCTTTGGGATAGCAACAGAGGCTGGGCTGTATAGGCAGATCCAGCCTCTGTATGCAGATAACATTCTTTAAACACACCTCGGGTTCTCTTTAAAGCAAACCTGTGAGATTTGCAAATGAAGCATGGAAAAAGTGTGCAGGAGTCCTTTCGGAAAAAACGGTGCCGCCAATTATAAAAGTCAGGATTAGTGGCAAAAAAAAAGAAAATTTGGGCGTACAGTGGCCACTGCTGTCGGGCACCGAAATGTATCTTCTTTGCCAATAATCACGGCTTTTATAATGGCCACTATATGCAGCAAACAAAGAATATATATAGATTTACCTTGTTTGCCACACATTACCTTAGAGGGGAAGGAAAGTTTTAGGGGGGAGTTTAGGGTTAGGTGCCACTGGGGGGGGGGGGGGGGGGGTTAGGGTTAGGCACCTTTGTTGCTTGCAAATTTTCGCCAAAGTTATTTTCGCATCAAAAATCCTATTTTTGGTTTTCCGAACACGTTCGTGAAAAATTGCTGCAAAAACTATATTTTTGCAGTGAAAAGCACAAAAACGCTGGAATAGGGTATTTTTACTACGACTATAAAAAGCCTCAAAAACGTATTTTTGATCTAATTTTCTCTCGAAAATCAAAATTAAAATTATTTTGATGAAAATTAATGTGAAAAGATTATCAGCATTTTTGCTCTTCACCGCTCCTAAGGTTAGGCACCACTGGGAGTATGGGTATTAAGATTAGGCAACATCGGTGGTGGAGGAGTTAGGGTTAGGAACCACCGGGGAAGGGAGTCTTAAGGTTAGGCAGCATCAGGGGGAGGGGTTAGGTTTAGGAACCATCGGGAGGGGGGGGGGTCTTAGGGTTAGGCACCACAAGGGGGTCTTAGGGTTAGGCATCAGTAGAGGGAGGGTTCTGTGTGAGAGTAGGGTTCGGTTTAGCCATAGTAAAATACAGGGCTGGATTTAGGCCAAGGCAACCGCGTCTATATGGATCATTGTTTGTAATTGCGCATGCGCAGAAATATCATTGCCCTTCTATACGTATACAAATCCGCATTGGAAGGTGGAATGTATGCATATATTAGTTCATGCATGCGCATATTTAGCGGATTAATGCGTAAATTCTACCGCATAAGGGCATAAGCGTCTGCAAACACAACGCTTCACACTAGGCGAAGCTTTCGTATTTTAATGCAAAGTGTACGGAATGCAAACGTAGCGAATGTTTTGATTTCAAAAACGTTGATTGTGGAGCGTAATTGCGTAGAACTACACGTAGTTCCGGCGTAGCAAAGTGTGCTGACTACGACCATCCCTGGAAACAGCCGAGCCTGATCAGTCCCATGCTCATGCGTGACCCATTAACACAGGCTTGTTGATGGTTTTCAGAAGGGAAACAATGCTGGAACGGACATGTGGTAGAGGACCGAGGAAGCCTCTAGATTAACCAGAGGCTTCCCTCTATTCAGGTGAGTACCCAGTTGGGGCACTTTTTTTTTCACTACAGGTACCCTTAAATGCTTTCATGTCAAACTGTGGCCCGTGGGCCAGATTTGGCCCTCAGAGCCATTAAATATGGCCCTCAAGTAGTTTCCCCACTTTGCATTGTTTTGGCCCACTCTAGACCACCAGGGAAGCTATATTGGAGGTGAAGCCCTAGAACACCAGAGAAGCCATATGGGGGAGGTAGGGGAAAGCACTAAGCACTAGGGAACTGTATAGGAAAGGTGGGGGTCTCTTGAAACCAGGACACTGTATAGGAGTTGGAGGGGGCCATTAGACATCAGAGAAGGAAGGTGAACAGTAGACATTGAGGTTGTCCCACAACTAGGTCCCAGTGTACAATTTCAGCCCACTTTGTATTTGAGTTTTCCACCCCTGCTTTAATCATTAATGCCTATCTCTCTGCACAGACCTACAGGTACCCTTTAATGCTGGGCATACACGGACCTGCTTTTCTTATCAATCGAGCCGCTGATGGCTCGATTGATAATTTCCGACGCGTCTGATCACCCGCCGGATCGATTCCGCGCTAGGCTACAATAGGATAAAATGAAATGCAGATAAGAAGTGCCCGCGGGGACGAGCGGGAATCGATTTGGGCGGCCGTGTGGACGAGCGGGGACAAGCCGGAATCGAGGCATCGTTTTGAATCTGCTGCAGAAACGGTCCGTGTATTCCCAGCATAACAGTTAGTAATCAAAGTGCTCTTATGTTAACTTTTTGTGCAAAGAGAGGTTTCTACAGGTAAAAATCATTCATCAGTAGGAAACCTGAGGGAGTTAGTTTCAGGCTTTGTCATAAAGTTGATAGAAGAATAGCACAATTACGCCTTACTGATGATTAAGTTATCAGATTAAGCCAGTATCCAGTTATAAAACAAAATGTGATTTTAGCTCTGTTTTTAAATACAAACATATTGCTTGCATCGTTTACATGTACAAATGACTTATCAGCAGGCCTGTTCCCCCATGCTGGAACAGTTGCAACATTTCAGTGGTATTTTTTTCCAAATGTATGGGGGTAAAGTAACACTTAAACCTGTGTACACTGCATGTGACAAATCAATATTTTAAAATGGTGAAATTAATAATGTTTATTGCATTATTCATCAGGTCCCCATTTCTATCTATAATAAGTGGTTTTAAAATGAATCCCCCTTTTGACTTAAAATTGACAAACACATACATCAATGCCCCGCAGTAGTGTTGGGCGAACATCTAGATGTTCGGGTTCGGGCCGAACAGGCCGAACATGGCCGCGATGTTCGGGTGTTCGACCCAAACTCCGAACATAATGGAAGTCAATGGGGACCCGAACTTTTGTGGTTTGTGAAGCCTCCTTACATGCTACATACCCCAAATTTACAGGGTATGTGAACCTTGGGAGTGGGTACAAGAGGAAAAAAAATTAGCAAAAAGAGCTTATAGTTTTTGAGAAAATCGATTTTAAAGTTTCAAAGGGAAAACTGTCTTTTAAATGCGGGAAATGTCTGTTTTCTTTGCACAGGTAACATGTTTTTTGTCGGCATGCAGTCATAAATGTAATACATATAAGAGGTTCCAGGAAAAGGGACCGGTAACGCTAACCCAGCAGCAGCACACGTGATGGAACAGGAGGAGGCGCAGGAGGAGAAGGCCACGCTTTGTGAGACACAACAACCCCGGCCTTGCATGAGGGCAAGAAGCGTGCGGATAGCATGCTTTGTACCGCCATGCAGTCATAAATGTAATAAAGATAAGAGGTTCCATAAACAGGGACCGGCAATGCTAACCCAGCAGCAGCAGCAGCAGCACACGTGATGGAACAGGAGGAGGCGCAGGAGGAGAAGGCCACGCTTTGTGAGACACAGCAACCCAGGCCTTGCATGAGGACAAAAAGCGTGCGGATAGCATGCTTTTTACCGCCATGCAGTCATAAATGTAATAAAGATAAGTGGTTCAATAAACAGGGACCACGCGGCAACGCTAACCCAGCAGCAGCAGACGTGATGGAACAGGAGGAGGCGCAGGAGGAGAAGGCCACGCTTTGTGAGACACAACAACCCAGGCCTTGCATGAGGGCAAGAAGCATGCGGATAGCATGCTTTGTACCGCCATGCAGTCATAAATGTAATAAAGATAAGTGGTTCAATAAACAGGGACCACGCGGCAACGCTAACCAAGCAGCAGCAGACGTGATGGAACAGGAGGAGGCGCAGGAGGAGAAGGCCACGCTTTGTGAGACACAACAACCCAGGCCTTGCATGAGGGCAAGAAGCGTGCGGATAGCATGCTTTGTACCGCCATGCAGTCATAAATGTAATAAAGATAAGTGGTTCAATAAACAGGGACCACGCGGCAACGCTAACCCAGCAGCAGCAGACGTGATGGAACAGGAGGAGGCGCAGGAGGAGAAGGCCACGCTTTGTGAGACACAACAACCCAGGCCTTGCATGAGGGCAAGAAGTGTGCGGATAGCATGCTTTGTACCGCCATGCAGTCATAAATGTAATAAAGATAAGTGGTTCAATAAACAGGGACCACGCGGCAACGCTAACCCAGCAGCAGCAGACGTGATGGAACAGGAGCAGGCGCAGGAGGAGAAGGCCACGGTTTTTGAGACACAACAACCCAGGCCTTGCATGAGGACAAAAAGCGTGCGGATATAGCAGCAATGCTTTTTGCCGCCATGCAGTCATAAATGTAATACAGATGAGAGGTTCAATAAACAGGGACCGGAAACGCTACACCATCCCAGATGTTCATTGGTCATGTTACTTGGTTGGGGTCCTGGAGTGTTGCGTAGTCATTTCCAATCCAGGATTGATTCATTTTAATTTGAGTCAGACGGTCTGCATTTTCTGTAGAGAGGCGGATACGCCGATCTGTGACGATGCCTCCGGCAGCACTGAAACAGCGTTCCGACATAACGCTGGCTGCCGGGCAAGCCAGCACCTCTATTGCGTACATTGCCAGTTCGTGCCAGGTGTCTAGCTTCGATACCCAATAGTTGAAGGGTGCAGATGGATTGTTCGACACAGCTACGTCATCTGACATGTAGTCCTTGACCATCTTCTCCAGGCGATCGGTGTTGGAGGTGGATCTGCACGCTTGCTGTTCAGTGGGCTGCTGCTGCATGGGTGTCAGAAAATTTTCCCACTCCAAGGACACTGCCGATACCATTCCCTTTTGGGTACTAGCTGCGGCTTGCGTTGTTTGCTGCCCTCCTGGTCGTCCTGGGTTTGCGGAAGTCAGTCTGTCTGCGTACAACTGGCTAGAGGAGGGGGAGGATGTCAATCTCCTCTCTAAAGTCTCCACAAGGGCCTGCTGGTATTCTTCCATTTTGACCTGTCTGACTCTTTCTTCAAGCAGTTTTGGAACATTGTGTTTGTACCGTGGATCCAGAAGGGTATAAACCCAGTAATTGGTGTTGTCCAGAATGCGCACAATGCGTGGGTCACGTTCAATGCAGTCTAGCATGAATTGAGCCATGTGTGCCAGAGTCCTACCAGAATCCTCATCATCCTCTTGTGAGCGTTGTGATAGTTGTTGTGATGCATCATAGTCGTCACCTTCCTCCTGGTCTGCTTCTGCTGACCATTCGCGTTGAATTGTGGAAGTCCAACGTGCACCGCTCTGGCCCTCGTCAGTGGTGGCATGAAATTCCTGCTCCAACTCCAGCTGTTCCTCCTCCTCTTCTTCGTCATAGCTGCTGGGGCCAGCGTTCCCTGAGGCGGATGGCCTGATGTTGGTACTATCACGCTGATCGTTTTCTCCTTCAGATTCCCCCAGTTGCATCATGACAGCTGTTTCCTTGATTTTTAACATCGACCTCTTCAGTAAACACAGCAGTGGTATGGTAATGCTGACTGAAGAGTTGTCACTGCTCACAAGCAACGTGGATTGCTCAAAATTTTAGAGGACTTGGCAGAGGTCCAACATGTTGGCCCAATCGGATCCACAGAAGCTTGGCAGCTGGCCGGATGCGCCTCGGTACTGCGCCGTCATGTACTGGACCACTGCACTCTTCTGCTCGCAAAAGCGGGCTAGCATGTGCAGCGTAGAATTCCAGCGCGTAGGGACATCACACAGCAAGCGATGGTGGGGGAGATTGAAGCGCTCCTGCATCTTGGCGAGTGCCCCCGAAGCAGTACTGGAATTTCTACAATGTTTGGCCACTCGACGCACCTTCAACAGAAGATCGGCCACGCCTGGGTATGTCCTCAGGAACCGCTGAACTACTAGGTTCATCACGTGCGCCAGGCAAGGGATGTGTGTCAGCTTAGCCAACCTTAAAGCGCGAATGAGATTACTCCCATTATCACACACAACCATGCCCGGTTTCAGGTCCAGCGGTGCCAGCCACAAATCCGTCTGTTCCTTTATTCCCCTCCAAATTTCCTCCCCTGTGTGCTGCTTATCCCCAAGGCAGATTAGCTTCAGCAACGCTTGCTGACGCATGCCAACAGCTGTGCTGCACTGCTTCCACGATCCTACTGCTGCTGGGTTAGCGTTTCCGGATGAGGTACAGCTTTGAGATGCGTTGGAGGAGAAGGAGTCAGAGAGGTAGGTGCTGCTGTTGTTATCCAGTGGGAGGGACGGCGGTGCAGCTGTTTGTGGCGTGGGCAACACCCGTGCCGTAGCAGGTGAGGAATCGCTGCCAGGCTCCACAAGGTTCACCCAGTGCGCGGTAAGGGAGATGTATCGACCCTGGCCGAACGCACTCGTCCAGGTGTCAGTGGTGAGGTGAACCTTGCAGGCAACGGCATTCTTCAAGCTTCGGGTTATTTTGCTGACCACGTGCTCATGCAACTCAGGCACTGCAGAGCGCGCAAAGTGGTAGCGGCTGGGAACCACGTAACGTGGGATGGCCACTGACATCATGCCCTTGAAGCTGTTTGTCTCCACCACTCGATATGGCAGCATTTCGCAGGCCAGAAGCTTGGCTATGCTGGCTGTTACTGCCACGGCCCGGGGGTCATTTGCTGGCAATTTCCTCTTGCGCTCAAACAACTCCGACACAGACAACTGAACCGTAGCGCTGCACACGGAAGGGCTGTTGGTTGTTGTGTTTGATGAACACTGGGAGACCTCAAGAGCACTACTCCGGAAAGTGACAGTGTCAGCGTCGTCTGATGTTTGTGAATGTTGTGAACCACGCAATGGCTGGGCTACTGCTGCTGCTGAGGCGGGTCTGGTGGTGAGTCTGGTGAACCCAAGGGAGGCAGTGTTGTTGCTGGTACCCTGTCCTGACGCGTTTGCCCACAGAGTGGGATGTTTGGATAGCATGTGACGGCTCATGCTGGTGGTGGAGAGGTTGTTAATACTTTTCCCCCTGCTCAGGCGGGTCTTGCACACCTTGCAAATCGCCATGGTAACATCCTCAGTGCAGTCTTCAAAGAAAGCCCAGACTTTGGCGCACCTGCCTCCTTGCTGGCGATTTCTGTTTGCTCCTCTTTTGCCTCTCACTTGAACTTCCACGCTTGTGGTGCCTGAAATTGCGCGCCGCCTACCTTGTGGCACAAGGCGAACTCGTGCAGCAGTGGGTTCTTCAACAGACTCATCTGTGCTGCTGCTATGACGGCGATGTTCTCGTTCACAAACAAAATCTGGGTCTCTGTCCACATTGTCCATACCCTCCTCTTCCATCTCCTCAAACTCGTCATATGTCATTGTGGGCCGCCGCCGTGGAGTAGAGCTCCCCACAACAACCTCTGCGCAGCACACTCCAACGTCGTCTTCCAGATCTTGTCGGCCGACCTCCTGCAATTGCAACCCCTCCTGCCCAAATTGCTCTGGGATTTGGGTTTCCGAGTCCTCCTCGGACTCGCCTTGTATTTCAGTGCGCGGTGCATTTCCCACAGTTAACGGTTGTGAATCCAGGCACAACATTTCTGGCTGTTCCTCCATTGACCTTTGAAAGGTGGAAGTTTGTTAGGCTGGGAATAGCTCCTGCGAATACCCCATTGTGTCCTGAGGTAATTCATCGGACTGGTTATCTGGCAGTTGTGTGCGTGGTGTCGCTGCCGTTTGTGTCAGCTTTGTGCCCACTGGCTCCTTGTAACTGGCTGAGGACTCGGACCTCGTGCGTGATGTGCTGGTGCTGCTTAACCCACTGCTGGACGCTTGAGAGGTCATCCAAGTAATTATCTGGTCCTGTTCTTTTGGATTTGTGAGGGTTGTTGTCCTGGACAACATGGGCGGTATTGAGTGGGTTTTCTTGGGTGCTCCCCTGTGGCCTGTACGTGAACCGTCAGGGGAAACACCTCTTCCCTTGCCCCTCCCTCTTTCACCAGATTTCTTCCTCATTTCACTTATCCTTACAGTACACGCTGACTGGCAGCAGTACAGTGGCAGTACAGAAATGCTATACAGTACCACTATTCCCAGCAGCGACACAGAGCACAATGCTAAACAGTGACGGGTGAGCGGTGTACCACTATTCCCAGCAGCGACACAGAGCACAATGCTATACAGTGGCGGGTGAGCGGTGTACTACTATTCCCAGCAGACACAGAACAGTAAACAGAATGCTATATAGTGTGGCTGAGCGAGCGGTGTACCACTATTCCCAGCAGACACAGAACAGTAAACAGAATGCTATATAGTGTGGCTGAGCGAGCGGTGTACCACTATTCCCAGCAGACACAGAACAGTAAATAGAATGCTATATAGTGTGGCTGAGTGAGCGGTGTACCACTATTCCCAGCAGACACAGAACAGTGAACAGAATGCTATATAATGTGGCTGAGCGAGGTACACAGAGTGGCAGTAAACAGAATGCTATGTAGTGTGGCTGAGCGAGTGGTGTACCACTATTCCCAGCAGACACAGAACAGTAAACAGAATGCTATATAGTGTGGCTGAGCGAGCGGTGTACCACTATTCCCAGCAGACACAGAACAGTGAACAGAATGCTATATAATGTGGCTGAGCGAGGTACACAGAGTGGCAGTAAACAGAATGCTATATAGTGTGGCTGAGCGAGCGGTGTACTACTATTCCCAGCAGACACAGAACAGTAAACAGAATGCTATATAGTGTGGCTGAGCGAGGTACACAGAGTGGCAGTAAACAGAATGCTATATAGTGTGGCTGAGCGAGCGGTGTACTACTATTCCCAGCAGACACAGAACAGTAAACAGAATGCTATATAGTGTGACTGAGCGAGCGGTGTACCACTATTCCCAGCAGACACAGAACAATAAACAGAATGCTATATAGTGTGGCTGAGCGAGCGGTGTACCACTATTCCCAGCAGACACAGAACAGTAAACAGAATGCTATATAGTGTGGCTGAGCGAGCGGTGTACCACTATTCCCAGCAGACACAGAACAGTAAACAGAATGCTATATAGTGTGGCTGAGCGAGCGGTGTGCCACTATTCCCAGCAGACACAGAACAGTGAACAGAATGCTATATAATGTGGCTGAGCGAGGTACACAGAGTGGCAGTAAACAGAATGCTATATAGTGTGGCTGAGCGAGCGGTGTACTACTATTCCCAGCAGACACAGAACAGTAAACAGAATGCTATATAGTGTGGCTGAGCGAGCGGTGTACCACTATTCCCAGCAGACACAGAACAGTAAACAGAATGCTATATAGTGTGGCTGAGCGAGCGGTGTACCACTATTCCCAGCAGACACAGAACAGTAAACAGAATGCTATATAGTGTGGCTGAGCGAGCGGTGTACCACTATTCCCAGCAGACACAGAACAGTAAACAGAATGCTATATAGTGTGGCTGAGCGAGCGGTGTACCACTATTCCCAGCAGACACAGAACAGTGAACAGAATGCTATATAGTGTGGCTGAGCGAGCGGTGTACCACTATTCCCAGCAGACACAGAACAGTGAACAGAATACTATATAGTGTGGCTGAGCGAGCGGTGTACCACTATTCCCAGCAGACACAGAACAGTGAACAGAATGCTATATAATGTGGCTGAGCGAGGTACACAGAGTGGCAGTAAACAGAATGCTATATAGTGTGGCTGAGCGAGCGGTGTACTACTGTTCCCAGCAGCGACACAATGACAGGGGGGACCCTGGCTAGCGTGGCTGGAGCGCGAAGTACCCTGCCTGCCTACCCAAAGCTAAACCCACAGACAAATGGCGGAGATATGACGTGGTTCGGGTATTTATTTACCCGAACCACGTGACAGTTCGGCCAATCAGAGCGCGTTCGGGTCCGAGCCACGTGACCCGTTCGGCCAATCACAGCGCTAGCCGAACGTTCGGGGAACGTTCGGCCATGCGCTCTTAGTTCGGCCATGTGACCGAACGGTTTGGCCGAACACCATCAGGTGTTCGGCCGAACTCGAACATCACCCGAACAGGGTGATGTTCTGCAGAACCCGAACAGTGGCGAACACTGTTCGCCCAACACTACCCCGCAGGGCCTTTTGTGATATTGTGATTCATATTATGAAATAGTATCTTTACATTTCCATAAGCATCCAGCAGTAAATATCCAAATTTGACTGAAGCTGAAACTGCACTTTTTTCCAAGACTGAAATCTGTACACTTTTTTTTTTTTATGGCATCTTGCAACTCTGTATTTCAAATAATTTTTAATAGATTTCCTGCTGGAATCTATTGGAAACTGACATGCAGTGTATGTTAGGAATCGATTCCTTCTGAATTAATTCTTTTCAGAAAGGAATCGATCCCTTTGGGTGGAAATCTTTAAGTGTATGGCCTGCTTAACATTTTAAAGGGATCCTGAAGTGAGAATAATATGGAGGCTGCCATATTTATTTCCTTTTAAGCAATACCAGTTGACTGGGGTCCTGCTGATCTTTCATGTATCAGTAGTGTCATAATCGCACACGATCATCTGATCTGCATGCTTATTCAGGGTCTCCAGCTAAAAGTATAAGTCTGGGAACACACTAGGCGTTGCGTGAAAGGTTGTGTTTTGCTGCTTGTGCGTTTTTTGTCATAATGAAGTGCGTTTTGAGTGCGTTTTCATTTTGCACATGTCTTTTGCACAAGGATTTGCTTGCGCTTTACTGTATTTGTGTTTCGCACATATTTATCGCTAGTGCGGTTTTGTGGAATTTGTATGCATTTCTGATATGCGTTTTATGCAAATTTATATACCTTTGCGTCACCATTCACACACATTTTGTGCATTTGAGATGCGTTTTTGAAAAATATGCAGCACATTCTGCATTTCGAGAACGCAAACAAATGGGTTTTTTTTCATGCAGCCCATCAACATACATTATGCATGTGAATGCTAGCGTTTTTACGCAACTCTAGAGTTTCTGCCTAGTGTGTTCCTACCCTTAGAGGCAGAGGGTCACCAGGACGACCAGGCACTCAGCTGGTATTGTTTGAGACTCTGAAGCAAATTTTTTTTTGCTATATTTACCTTTAAATTCACCTCAGAAGCCTCATCAGAGGCAAACCGCTGAAAAACGAGGACTGCAGACTCCCCCAAATCCCCGGGCAAACATCCACGACTAACTTGGTCGTCGATTGTGCTGCCCTGAGAGGCTGAACTATGAGCTGTAGCTCTGCCTCTCCTGCCACCAATTGCTGCCTTTCCCCGCCCCTCTCTGTGAAGGAAGATCGAGAGGGGCGGGGAGAGACGGTGATCCGCCGCGATTGACATCAGAAGAGGCAGAGCTGCAGCAGAGAGCTCTGCCCCTTCCAGGAAGCGCCGGCCTTAGTCCCCCCCGGGGATTTGGGGAGTCTGCAGCCCTCGTTTTTCAGCGGGGATGCGGCGGTTTAGCGCTGGTGAGAGTACTGAAGCGAATGAAAAGGTAAATTTAGCCATTTTTTTTCGCTTCAGACTCTCTTTAAAATTAAATAAATATGTCAGCCTCCATTTCCCTCTAACTTTAGGTTACCTTTAAATCACCCTCAAATCAAGAAGTTTGGTCTAAAGCCAATGAACCTAACCATGAGCGTAGTATATGCTGAAGGCTTGGGAGTCAGTCCTTCAGCATTTCATCTCTGCTGTGTAACCATTTTTCACAATGTTGGTGTCTGAATTCCCAGTCATCCACGAGAATATTCCCCATCAGCCGTGGCTGTGCAGCGTTGGACGTCAGCAGGCACAAAGTATCTGGGCGAACTGTTTGAATTTAATAGCTAACAAGTTTCTCCATGTCTCCCTTTTAGCGCTAACAAGGAGAAGAAGTCCTGGTTCCCGCTCCGTTAATTTACAGTTGTGTTGTAGGGTGCAGACAGCCATGACACTGTGCAGACAGATTCCACACACTTGTAGTATTTTAAGGTAAAATGACTTTAACTTCTAGAAGAATAAAGTGAGCTTCTCACTAGTCTGTTAAATTAGGGGAGACATAATATTTTTACAAGTGTAAGATCCCCCCAAAATAAAAAAAAAAAAATCATTGGACCCATGGTGTTGGTGGAACTTTACCGAAAAGGGGGAAAACAATAAACAATACATTGCAAAGTGAGAAGTTAAACAATGGAAGAGAGATCAAGAAATGATTGATATTTACCATGTAATTTGTACATATAGTTCGATCCACATTCAGCCTGCACATAATCATCTTAAAGAGAACCTGAACTGAAAACAAAAAGTCAAAATAACCATACACAGGTCATACTTACCTCCTGTGTAGTCTACTCCTCAATCTCTTTCTCCTCTCCTGCGTCCCATTTGTACACTGATCAATGGAATTCTCCATCCTCCATTTTAAAAATGGCCATTTCCCCATAACAGCTTCCTGCTCAGCACTCTGTTAAACTTTAATATCGCCCACTTGGGCCATAGGGAAACATGGATATTACCTTGCACATTCAGTTGTAACTGACAGCTGCTGATATATTTCAGTTCTGACAAATTATTGTCAGAACTGGAAGGGATCACTGTAAGAAGAAAATGGAGAGCATCTGAGAGGGACTGACGGTGAGGGTAGTATGTAATATTCATTTGCAGCTACATCATGTGTTTATTTTAAAGAATTTTACTCTCTTCAGGTCCCCTTTAACTACTGGCAGACATGAAAAAAACTGACAGCACAAACTGCCATTATCTATAACCACACCCCCTAACAATGCAATAGGCTAATGCTGGGAATAGACAATGAGTTTATTCAGCAGCAGATTTACTTGCCGATCAATTTTCTGAACGATTTACCAATAGTTTTTCTGATCGATTTCCATTCATTTCTATCAGAAAATCGATCAGAACAACAATCGGAATCAAATTGGACCTGTTGTTAATTATTTATCTGCCAATCTATTTGACAGAAAAACTCATAATTTATTCCCAGCATAAAAGGTTGTCCTTTTTATAGATATACATATGCACAAAGGGAGATACTGGCTGCATGGTAGTTAACAGGCGCTGTTTTCCACAATGTGCTCTTTTCACACAAGGTCTCATAAATGACTTATTTATCACCTAATTGATAAAAAAAAAAAAACCTTTCAATACATTTACATGAAAAATAATAACTCAAAGTACATAGTTCCTGATTAACTTCATTTCAATATTACTTTTTTTTTACCATATTTATATTATATTTTTGCTCTTTGGGAGCTTAAAGGGAAGATCCGCGCAGACTATAAAAAAACAAACTGCACCTACCTGGGGCTTCTTCCAGCTCCTGGTAGTCAATCGGTGCCCTAGCCGCAGCTCCTCTCCCTCCTGGCGCCCAGCGGTGAAGCGGCTTCCGGGTTGGCTTCATGTGCGCTCCACGGAGCGGGTCACGTGTTGTAAGTGACGTCATCTGGCGCAGGCAGGCGCAGTGGTCCCTCCACCACATGACCCCCCCGCCGTGGAGTGCACAGAAGCCGACTTGGAAGCCGACCTGGCGAGGTCGGCTTCTTCACCGATGGGTGCCAGGAGGGAGAGGAGCTGCTGCGAGGGCACCGATCGACTGCCAGGAGCTGGGGAGAAGCCTCAGGTAAGTGCAGTCTGCGCGGATCTTCCCTTTAAAAAATAACATAGATAAGGTGAAAAGAGAGTAAAGCAAGTGAAAAAGTTTTGTAAATCATGCCCAACATATCAAGGCTCACAGACAGGAAACCATCTCGACCATGGTCCTGACATCACACAGTGGGAGGAGTTTCACCACAATATCAGCCATATAGACTCTCCCACCCTTATGATCTATTGGGGAAAAGGTAAAGATTTCTCATAGGAAAGGGGGTATCAGCTACTGATTGGGATGCAGTACAGTCCTTGGTTATAGTTCCTCGTTATAAAGAAAACATACAATGAAGTATAACAGATGAACCACCAGCATGTATTAAAATTACAATGTTAACAATAGCTATTTGGTGCCAATGGCTAATGCATCTACCACCAGCCCCACATATACAGTATGTAAGGTAAAAAGTGTACCCAAGGCAAAACCTCTGATACAAATACTCATACTTACCTAAGAAGAGGAAAGCCCCTGGATACTAGAGGCTTTTCACACTGCCCTCCGGTCCCCCATTGTCAAACTTGTCTAAATGAACATTGGGGCTGCACTTCTCTTCAGAAGGGAGTGCAGCCATTTTGCATCTGCGCAAGTGCGGCCGTGCCTATGCGGTAAGCCTGGAGCCGCTCATGCACAAGCAGTTCTGTGCTACTGCCAAGGCGCGACCATGCTTGTGTGGGTGCAGCATTGCCCCACTCATGTCAGAAGACGAGCATAGCCCCGATGTTCCAGAGGGGCCTGGAGGTCTGGAGGACAACTTAGGAAGCCTCTGTTTTATTTATATTTACATAATAATAACCTTCCCAAGCCTTCCTATGTAATCTGGCTACACCATAGATGTTCAAACCTAGCAAAGTTACATTTTTGGATATATCAGACTTTTGTGCTGTTGTTAAGAGGTGGATCAGGGTAGGAGCCATAGACCCAGCTCTTCTCAAAAGCACCCCGCAAGTGATGATGATAGGCTGCTACCCCTAGTGGGCAGTGAACTACTTTGCTTCTTGACGGCCAACCAGTCATGACTTCTGGGATTGCCCCACTGGTAACTGAGGAGAATGGGAGATGCTGTGATGTAAAGTTTTTCAGGTGGAGACTGAAGAAAAGACAGGAAAGAGGGCAGAGAATCAAGACTGGTAGATATCTGGCAGAGTTGAGATCACAAGCTGCAGATGAGGGCAGGCAGAAAATTAGCAAGGTTAAGGTCACAAGCCAAAGGTAAGCAACCATAGCCCCTATTGACCCCAAACTTGGTGAGCAAGTAGGAGAACCCCCCTCCCCGAGCTACCACTGTGCCAAATTGCAGACCCCTAGCCCCACTGGCACTAGATATCCAGTATACAAACCTGTCTCTGAATCCAGCAGGGCTGGGGTCTGCAATTTGGCACAGTCGTGGGTTGGGGGTCCTCCACCTGCCTACCAAGTTTGGGGTGAGTAAGGATAATGGTTGCGTAGATCTGAGCAGCACAAGATAATTGCTGCAGCTCCCTATTGTGCTACTGCGAATGCCTCCAAAAACAGATGTTCATCAGATGTTTTGGTTGGAGACCTGAAAGTCATCATACTACAGATGCACAAAGTCAATGTGAGCCTAGTGTAAGGACATGGGACAATCTATATACTTTACTGATGTGCATTGACAGTCAATGTATCACTCGCACATGTGACAACAGTAAATTCAACTGGCACATACTGAAGTAGGTTCATGGTGGTGGTGGTGGTGGTGGTGGTGGTGGGGGGGGGGGGGGGGGTGAGGATTCCAGATAATGATAGCTTCCAGACTTTCTGTACCTGTCACACACCCACCATTCATATGTTCTGGTATATGTCGGTTGAATGAACTGTTTTACCTTGTAAAGGCCCAGATTTACCTCACAGGAGCCTATAGGCACAGATGTTCTGGCACCCTAAACATCACCCTTCACAAACTCACTGAACTCCCACTGAACCGCACTGCAATTGTACTGGCTGACCCGGCTTTCACCTCCCCCTACTTCCCCTGTATAGCATTGGTAGCCATAGTTGCCTCTTAGTATTAGGTAACAAGAAGTACCCTCAGTATTAACTAGCTTGAGGTTCCTCAAAGTATTAGGTAGCTAGAGATGCCCACAGCTAAAGGGAGATTTCGTCAGTGGAATGTAGAGAGCCGGGTGACTAACCTCTCATTTACATCTGCTCAGGACTCTGTATAGGGAAGGTGGGAGGCACTTGGGAAGGGGAGTAAGCCACTTTCCCATCATCAGGCGCCTATAAGCACATGCCTACAATGCCTTATAGAAAATCTGGCCCTTAACATGTATGATTGATACATTGACTGCGCACATCAATAAAGTATCACCAGCAGTGCTGGTTCTTCTCTTTATGAATGTATCTTTGTACTCAAGAGGATATTCTGCTCAAGAGGATATTCTAACGTATACAGTGTATAAGGCCAATCTCTCTTTAGAGGCCTTACAATAGCAAAAGTATGGCAAGCGTAACGGGAACATAACCTCAAGAGGCATTTTACTGCGACAAAGATAAAAGCCCAACAAAAATACATTAGGTGTAATGATGAATACTAATAAAAAGTGCCATGCATAAAGAATGCACATTAAAGAAAACCTCCTTTAAATGCAAACACATTAATAATAAAGTTCCCATGGGGTATATTATAGCAGCAGCTTTCACAGTACTAAATATACTATAACATGTATAGAAACATGGTCAAAATTCCATTAAGGAACACTTTAAAAGAGAAACGTATTTGTAGATTCAAATATATTGACTGCTGAAGCTAAATTCCAGTAAAGGGTTATATTCAGAAGCAGCCCTAAAGTGAACGTAATAATAAATGTTATAATAAAAATGTTAATGCAAATACAAAAAAGATATGGTACCTTCCTGGAGGATGGGGAGGTGTGTCTTGGGCTTATGAATCTCTACAGAGGGTGTGTCCTAGGCTGCAGTGGTGCCTCCCCTTTCCTGGCCATCTAGGGCAGCAAAGAAGATGTCCAGTTGTTACACAAGTGCTCCTCCTAAGCTGCTAAAATTGTACTGTATGTGACTACAAAATGTATATTGTTACTTATTTTACTATGGAATTAACAATTATTTTCACTGTGAGAGTGGAGAGTGCAGTTGAGTTAGGACTCAAAGACTTTAGGGTCCGTTTGGATCACGCACCATAAGGGGGGTTAGTCTTCGACATTGGCAGGGGATTTGTGCCCATATATGGTACAATTTTTTATTTTTTTTCTATTAGATAATTTAGTTCGATTATTCCGTTAGATTGAATATAAAGATTTTTCCAGCATGTCCGATCAGATTTTTCTTGAAAAAACGGGATAATCGTTTGAATTTCTTCATCGGAAAAAAAATATTTTCGACTTGCATTTGATTCAATCATTTAGATCGAATAAACGGGAAAATTGAACGTTTTTATTGTATCGTGTAAGGGCACCATTGGAGTTAGGCTTCAGCAAAGGGGGGGGGGTTTCTTAGGGGGTAGGCATCGGCAGGGGGTCCTTAAGATTAGGCATCTGAGGAGGGATCAGTTAGGGTTAAGCACTGAGAAGAAGTGTTCGTGTGAGGCTACAGCACAGTAACATATTATTTTACTATCAGAATTAACCTCCCTGGTGTTCTGATTTCCGCGGCCGTAGTTTTTTTTTGCATTTTTTTTTATCATGTAGCTAGCCTAGCACTAACTACATGATGCCCCCCTCCCTGCGGCATCCCTCCCATCCCTCCGATCGCCGCCGGCGCCTATGCCCGTCAGGAAATCCTGTTCTGAATGGGATTTCCTTCAGGGCTTCCCCCGTCACCATGGCGATAAATGGAGTAATGTCATCGGCGTCGTGACGTCACAGGGAGTCCCGATCCGCCCCTCAGCGCTGCCTGGCACTGATTGGTCAGGCTGCGCACAGGGTCGGGGGGGGGGGGGCCCTACTACGCGGCAGGTAGTGGCGCATTGGCGGCGAGCGGCAGCAATCGTAAGTTACACGCAGCTAGCAAAGTGATAGCTGCATGTTTAAAAAAAAAAATATTAAAATCGGCCCACCAGGGCCTGAGCAGTGACCTCCGGCCTCTCTGGACGAGCTGAGCTTGTCCAGAACGCTAGGGAGGTTAAGTAGTGGAATTTCTGTAATTTTACAGATATTCTCCTAGTTAGTGACGTTCTCTGGTTCCCAAATCTCTGGCACCCTTTTTAAATGTACCTCCCCCCCATTGCTTTAGTTTGTAAGCTCACAACGGCAGGGATCTCTCACCCTTTTGTGTCTTGGAATTTCTTATTGATTTCTTAGCCTGCACTCTGTTATACATTTTATTTGTGCCATTGTTATTACCGATTCTGTATTTGGTACCCGTGTCCATATTTGATGTTTATCATTGACTGTAGCATTATGTACCCCTTGTTGTTTTCCTACTTTGTACATCACCACGGAAAATGTTGGTGCTTTATAAAATCAATAACATAATAATAATGCAACAGCTTGCATTCACAGGGGTTTGGGAGGTGGGGGACTAGGCTGTGGTTAGTGCTTTGTATTTGGCATTGTAGGTAGAAAGTCCAATTCAGTATTTTGGAGTCAAACTGTTATCTACAGTATATGTGCATAGATACAGATATATTTTTGAGGCTTATGCTGGGTACACACATTACGTTTTTCCGTGCGATAGATGCATCCGATTGATAAATCCCCTCATGTCTGATATTACTCCAGATCGATTCTGCTCTTGATTTCTCATAGAAGTTAATAGAAAAAGATAGGAGAAACGAGCGCAGAATCAAGTGCAATCGAGCTGAAAAAACGATCGGGTGGGAAAATCGAGCGGAAAGTCGTAACGCATGTACCCAGCATTACAGTACTCGCAGCAGACCCATAGTTGTTTTTTATTTTGCTGGGTTATCCGTCCTTTGTGGATAAAACCTAATTAAAAATGATGAGAAATCCCATTTTTCATTATTAATGCTGTCAGATAACTCGCAGGCAAGGAAGAAGAGCATGCAGGACATGTTGCTCTTGTATAATATCTACATGTAGGGGAATCTATCTACAGCATGCTATTACAAAAAGTGCAAAGGCCAAGTCTTCCTATCAAGACCAAACGGAGAAAGCTGAGACATCCCTGGCAGATAGGAATGGAAGCAGAAAATACTTTGTAATCCATTACCAGAGCAGTCAAGCTTGTGCAACTGCATATCATGGATGACTGTGTCAAAAAAACCTTTGTAGACTCAAGAAAAATGGGCCAGTTAATTATCCCTACTCCATTGCACAATGTGCCTCATTACATAGTATTAGCTGTGTAGCAGATAAAGAGGAAATTTCAGGCTACATTCTTTGTATTATGATGGAAAGACTGGCTTCACTTATAAAGTGCTGGAAAAACTCGGCCAGGTTTCGGCACCATTTGACGGGTCGCAATCCATCTGAGAAGTCTTAGGACTGGTCGGAGGGGAAAGAAATAAAACAGGGAGTACAAAGGAAAATTAAAAAACATTTTTATAAGTCAATTCTAATAAAAAGAAAACATTTTAGCTCCGCCAGCTATTATGAGGACCCTCCATAGGAGCTATTTAGGCATGAGTTAGCTGGGGTCAACACAGGCAAAGAACATACAGTTCTCAGAACTCAGCAAGTAGAGTCACCATGAGAGAAAGGTGTTCATGGTCATATCGCTGATGGTCCTCAGAGGAGCTCACAATCTAATCCTATGGGCAGCACGGTGGCGTAGTGGTTAGCTCTCTCGCCTCGCAGCGCTGGGTCCCTGGTTCGAATCCCAGCCAGGGCACTATCTGCAAAGAGTTTGTATGTTCTCTCCGTGTCTGCGTGGGTTTCCTCCGGGCACTCCGTTTTCCTCCCACATTCCAAAAACATACGGATAAGTTAATTGGCTCCCCCTAAAATTGGCCCTAGACTACAGTACTTACACCACATAATATAGACATATGACAATGGTAGGGATTAGATTGTGAGCTCCTTTGAGGGACAGTTAGTGACAAGATATATATATACATTGTACAGCGCTGCGTAATATGTCGGCGCTATATAAATACTAAATAATAATAATAATAATAATAATCCTACAAACCACAGTCATAGCCTAATATCCTTTCATATTATTATTATTATTATTATTATGGAGGGGTGGGGGGGTTGAAGAGGTGTTTAAAACTAAGTTAAAAACAGCTAAAATAAAAAAGAAGAGGTGGCTTACCACAAAAATGACAACTTCATATAACATGCAGACTTTTGGAGAAAAAAACTTCCAGGGATGCAATCTGGCGCAATATCGTTAGGTCACCAGGATAGAGGGAAAGTAAATAGATGCACTCAGAAGGCAACCACTCATTATTGCATGTGGGAAAGTACCGCCCTCACTTGTCCTTGGGTTGTTTGGTGGTCGCTGCTCCAAAAAAAGATTAATTTCTGAACTTTGGGAGGTTCTCCTAAAGCGAATTCCTTGGGTAGGGGTGATAAGCTGGAGGGGCCTGATGTGAAAAATAGTATATACACATAAAATAGGGTAGCGAGCACTGTATAAAATGTAAGTCTCCTACCTTTGGGATGCTTTGGACAAAAAAGATTGTCGAAATTCTGGACGAAATGCAAAAACTTTTTACTGTGCACTTGACAACACGTTTCACAGCAAGAGCCGCTTCCTTAGATCAATAATAATGCCTCTAAATAGAGTATTTGTGATCCGGGTGCCGCATTTTATTGTTTCATGTCATGACCTTTGAACTTTAATTGTTTGCCTCTGAAGAAGCTGCTCTTGTAAAGACAGCAAAACATGCTTCAGGCCAATCACTGCATATTAACGTGAGATATGGACTTGTCACATTTGTTTACTACTCAATGATTGTAATTGATCCTGCTCTGCATATGAGACCCACTCAAACTCATGAAGATAATGCAAACTCCATGTAGACCATTTACGGGCCCAGATTTAAAGGATAACTGAAGTGAGAAGAATATGGAGGTTAACATCTATTTCCTTTTAAACAAAACCAGTTCCCTGGCAGCCCTGCTGAGCTATATGACTGCAGCAGTGTCTGAATAGCATCAGAAACAAACATGCAGATAATCTTATCAGATTAAAGTCAGAAACGCTTAATCTGCTGCATGCATGTTCACAGTCTATGGCTAGAAGTCTATGGCTAGATGCAGAAGATCAGCAGGTAGCCAGGCAACTGGTGTGGTTTAAAAGGAAACAAATATGGCAGCCTCCATACCCCTCTCGCTACAGTTGTGCTTTAAGCCTAGGACACAAACGCTTCAAAGCACTATCTACTACACGGCAATGCCACTACTGTTTGCCTCTGCTGAACTCTGCTTCAGGTGCTGCATACTAAATATGTATAAGGGGATTAAACATGGGAGGAAAAAAAAGTCTTATGGAGAGAAGAGTAACAGATGAATGTTAATGGAACATTTAACATCTTTCTCATGGTTCCGGGAAGTATCAGTGTTAATCTGACCAGAAAAGGAATTGTTTATTAAGTGTATATGACCCGGGAGACCCAGAGCTCCCTTGTAATATTAAAATCTGCATGTAATTATTTCAGTGCAGTCCTCCGCGCGGCCGTTCCAGCTTCTGAATGTTAAGTGAAACATTAAGAGTGACATTATAATGCAGGAGTTTTAGCATGCTTTCATTGTTTTGAAAAAAATAAATAAAAAAAAAAACTTGGATGCCTGAAACATTTCAGTTATTTAGCAATTTGTTGATAATGGAAGCTCTAAGTTGGGTCAGATTGGATGGTGGTGTTTCCAGGCTTTGAAGTGATCTTTCAACTTCATCCCACAAATGCTGAATAGGATTGAGGTCAGGGGACTGAGCTGGCCATGGAAGCAAGTTAAACTGTGATTGATGTTCCTCAAACCAATTTAAGGCTGATCGAGCATGGTGGTAGGGGCCCACACAAGGCCTCTTTTCTTATTTTTATGTGATACCAAAGGCACTCTTGTTGGTCTCCAGCTGCTATAGCCCATCCTTTGCAAAGTTGCTGTGCATCGGGATACACTTTGTGATGCACCTGCATTGAATTCAGCTGTCATTTTTGGTGTTTCTACCCTCCTACTGATGCGAACTGTGCATGCTACTCACCTGTATAGTATAAAAGGGGGGGGGGGGTATAGTGGACCTACATTCTGTTACCTATAGTGCGTGAGTGGGTTGTATAGAGCCATGTAAATAGCAAAACTGCACAGAGTTAGCGCTGGTACACATCTAAAAGTGCTATCGTAATCGCAAATGTTCAGTGTTTTTAGAAGTCATTGTTCTAAGCGATTCTAGGCATGTGTCTAGCGATTTTCTAATTATTCCTAGCAATTTTTGGAGCATTTTGGTGTAGCAATTTTTTTTGTACAGTAGAGCTGGAAGTGTACAGCTTTTGTATCAATAAAACGCTTGAAAAATTGCTGTATGCCAGCGCTTTTTAGAGCGATTTTCCACTTTCCTTCACTTAACATTGAGGCTGAATCGCCTCAGAAATGCTGCAGGACCCACATTTGTGTTTGGGAAAAAATTCACATCGCTCTGGTGTGATCCATCCCATTCAAATACATTAGCCAGGCGCTTTTCAAAGCGCTAGCGTTTCGAAAAGCGCTCAAGGTGTGCATCAGCCCTTACTTTTCAGACAATTGTAAAATATACTGTATTTCACCTCTGCTGCTCCATTCAATACCTTTGTTGTTCTCGTTGAATAACGTTATTCCTTAATCGGTATGAGGAATGTGCAATGTAACAAAAAAAAATTGTTAGCATAACATTAATAGTAGTTTTCCTACAATGCACATGTCTATATTAGTTACTATTTTCCTCCCTGCTGAAGAACTAATCCCTGTGTGACAGCAATATTTATTGTATAGAAAATGCAAAATGTCATCTTCTTTTCATTGCAGATAACTAAACATTGCAGATGCCAAATTACAGTAATTGATCATAAATTACAGAGTCTGTGTTCGGCGTAGTGAAATCTACTATACATAATAATGCAGAGTGGGTAGAGTGATGTTTGGATGAAATCAACAGATGCTTGAGAAGTAAGTTGTTGCAGACAGAGATGGATTAAGATATAATGGCGCCCTAGCTAAGGTAGTAGATTCTGGGCTTTCTTGGGGTACTTTTGGTAAGCTGAAGTGGAGAGTTGTCAACAAAGGTGGCAGGTAGGCCCCTGGACACCCACTAGGCCCCAAGCACCTTCCTAGGTTGCCTAGTGATTGATCCTCTGGTGGCAAGCACTGTTTTTCTCCTTTTGCCTGCCATTCTTTTAGAGGTTACCAAAGGTGCACCTACCAGGGGAAAGAGAGAAGTCTTGAGTGGACAGTTTGGGGTGAAAAAGGTGAAATAGGAGTTTTGTTGGTACATTTAGAATGGAAGGAAGCAAGTTTATTATCAATAATGATCTAAAATACTGGAGGAGGGAGAGTTTACACATAACTATTTCAGGATAATAACTTGCTAAATGCACTAGGTGAGATTACATATTTCTCTAAATAGATGTGTTTTAGGATGAGTTTGAAGATTACAAGGTTTGGGAAGTTCTAGACAAATAACTTGTGGGAATTCCAGAGGATGGGATCAGCTCATGAAAAGCGCTGCAGCATCAAGTTCTCATTGGACGTAGGAGTTTAGCTGGACAGCCAGACAGAAAAACATTGTTTAAAGGTAAAATTTATGCCAGTCTCCATATCCCTCTGAGTACAGGGTAAAAGCACAGAAGCAGCAGGACAGCCAGACAATAGGCATGATAAATTAAAGATGACTGCTTCCGTATGGAAAATTGAACATGTAACTGAAATAAAGTTTTACTAATCCTAAAGAGATCATCCCTTTCCTCTCAACAAAGGTAAAATTTCACATTACAGTGAAGCATCGGAAGTGTGAGGAGAGTTAAATGCAAATCTGTGAATAGTGTTACTGGTGTGAACGTTATGCAGTGGTTGCAAAGTGTTTATTTTGGGTGTAGCGATATTTGAATTCATTTACTTTATTCTGTGTGATTGATACAAATTCTCATGTGTCCTATAACTGGCATGTGGGGAATGATTCCTATATATAATTAGAGATGCCTCGAACCTCTGATTTTAGGTTTGCGAACCTCGAACGCGAACCGCAATAAACTTCAATGCTGAGGCAAACTTTGAAAACTAGAAACATTTATGCTGGCCACAAAAGTGATGGAAAAGATGTTTCAAGGGGTCTAACACCTGGAGGGGGGCATGGCGGAGTGGGATAGACGCCAAAAGTCCCCTGGAAAAAATCCGGATTTGACGCACAACAGCATTTTAAGGGCAGAAATCACATTGCATGCTAAATTGGAGGCCTAAAGTGCTTTAAAACATCTTGCACGTGTATATATCAATCAGGTAGTGTAATTAGTGTACTGATTTACACTGACAGACTAAACTCACTGTGTGACCTGCGCACTGAGAACAGCTATTTGTGTAGTGACGGCCGTGCTGGGCTGGTGCGCACCATGGCAAGAGTGCAGGCGATGGTTGTTTTCAAGCCCATAGTGTCCAGCTGATCAAATTTGGTCTGTACACAATACACAAATGTACACAAATTTGGTCTGTACACAATAAAGCAACAACTTTTGTATCTATCTTCTTGGGTCAGGTGTGCCCCCCAACCCCAACACACTCATTTAGCGGGTCATTGCTTCATTGTGATATGCAAGCCCCTTCATTGCAGCAAGGTAACAATCACGAAGGGGAATTGACACATTGTACATGCCTTTTGTTTTGTTGTTGCAACCGCAGTGCAGCCAGAAAAAGTAGGCAGGCATGTACACGCACCAGAAAAATTATTATAGCGAAATCAGGAATCCACCTGGAGTCCTGGATCCTGTTGGTGGGGTGGAGAAGGCAGTCAAGAGGCCTGCAGGCAGAGATGCTGTGTGGGGAGCGACTTAGTCTTGGGGAAGGCAGTCACATGGTGTGCAGGCAGAGATGCTGTGTGTGGAGACTGACTTAGTCTTCAGGCAGGCCTAACCATGCTTTGCAGACCAGGCATCCATGGTCAGATGGACCCTTGACCCAATGCTGTGTGCCAGAGATGCCACCACTTGCCTTTAAACATCACGGTACAGTTGGGGTATCGCCTTTTTTGAGAAATCACTGCGGCCTGGTATCTTCCACTGTGGTGTGTGGCTTTGCATTTGTGTGCTGCTTTTCCTCAGGTGGTCAACCCATTGCAGTTTGTGCTTTGCAATCATGTGCCTTTGTAAGGTATTTGTCCTACGCCTGTCTTGGTCTTTCCACGGCTCAATTTTTGGTGGCAGAGAGTACAGATGGCATTGCTCTCATCTGAGGCAGACACACAAAAAATGTCCACACAGCTGAGCCCTGGGATGATGGCACTTTGGTGATGGCTGCCGACTGAGTGTTAAGTGGGGTGCCAGAATCAGAGCAGGAGGAGGAAGATATGTCACGCTTCCGTGCGGAAGCTGAGGTGTTCTGTGTTAAATAGTCAACTACGTCTTGACAATATTGGGGGTTGATGGCACGTGCCTTCTTCTGAACACTGTACTTTGGTTGAGGGCCGCACGAAATCACGACAGTGCGACCTCGAACAGACCTGCCAGGTGGCCTGCCTCTGGCTCTGTCTCTTGTTTTGTCCATATTGTGGGAGATGAAGTGAAAGGTACGCACTGACTTGACAAATGCAATGTGCGGTTACACAGATGCAGTGAAAAGTTTGCAGTGACTGCTGGTACAACAATGTGCTGTTACACAGGTGCAATGAACAGGTTGCAGTGACTGCTGGTACAACAATGTGCAGTTTCACAGGTGCAGTTAACAGGTATGCACGGACTGGTATACAAAACAGTGTGCGGTCACACAGGTACCCTGAACAGGTATGCAGTGACTAGTAATCACAAATGTGCAGCTGTCACACACACAGGTACCGTGAACAGGTGCATTGACTGGTATATAATATAACACTGCATGCGGTCACGTAGGTAGGTGTACTGACCAGGTCCCCTAGACTTTCTCCAGGAACAAGGCAACTGCCCAGGTTTGCCTTGTAGATGATACAGCTCTGGTCTGCGCATGTGCAGTAGCACGGACGCGACTGGGCTCAGCTTTCTCAGTCGGAACCTAAGCGGGCCTGTGCTACTGCGCAGGCGCAATGTGACACCCTTAGGGGGTCTCATCACTGGATAGGCCTGGTTGAGGTTGTCGGGGAAACCTCTTTAGGATCCAGAGGCTTCCCCTTCCCGAAGTAAGGATGCAAAATAGGCTGCAGCAAACCGCACAGGTTAGCTTTAAATGACAACTGAAGTGAAAGGGATATGGTGGCTGTCATATTTATTTTCTTTTTAACCAATACCAATTGCCTGGCAGCCCTGCTGATCTATTTGTGTCTGAATCACACACTTGAAACAAGCATGTAGCTAATCCAGTCAGATTTCAGTCAGAGCACCTGATCTAAAAGTATTAAAGGCAGAGGATCAGCAGGAAAGCCAGGCAATAGGCATTGTTTAAAAGGAAATAAATATGTCAGCCTTTGTACTCCTCTCGCTTTAGGTTCCCTTTAAAGGATACCCAAAGTGACATGTGACATGATGACATAGACATGGGTATGTACAGTGCCTAGCACAGAAATAACTATGCTTTGTTCCTTTTTTTCTTTCTCTGCCTGAAAGAGTTAAATATCAAGAATGTAAGTGGCTGACTCAGTCCTGACTCAGACAGGAAGAGACTACAATGTGACCCTCACTGATAAGAAATTCCAGCCATAAAACACTTTCCTAGCAGAAAATGGCTTTTAAGAGCAGGAAAGAGATAAAAAGGGTCAAAAGTTCATAGATTTTAGCTCTGGCATACTTCAATGAATGTGTCATTGAGCAAAAACAATAAAACAGTTAAAAAACTTAAAAAGTAGATTTCAACATATAATACAACTGTGGAATATCTTAAAAAGTCATTTTTTTTAGGAGAAGGAAGATAGATACAATCGTTTATTTCATTACTTTATGATCACCACGGGTGTCCTTTAACCTCCCTGGCGTTATGATTATATGCGGCGCACGGCCGCAGGAGGGTTTTTTTTGGCAATTTTTTTTTTAACATGTAGCTAGCCCAGCGCTAGCTACATGATTCCCCCCTCCCTGCGGTCGTCCGTCCAGCCCCTCTGATTGCTGCCGGCGAAAAATCCCAACAGGAAATCCCGTTCTGAACGGGATTTCCTGTATGGGCTTCCCCCATCGACATGGCAATGATCGCGATTACGTCATCAACATCATTGATGTCGTGACGTCGTGATTGGCCAGGCTGCGCAAGGGGTCTGCGGGGGGGCCCTATTTCGCGGCGGGTAGCGGCGGATCGGCGGTGAGCGGCGTCGATCGGAACAAACACGCAGCTAGCAAAGTGCTAGCTGCGTGTTTGAAAAAAAAATTATGCAAATCGGCCCACCAGGGCCTGAGCAATCCTCTGCGGCAGCATAGCCCGAGCTCAGCTCGGGATTACCGCCAAGGAGGTTAAGGTTACTTTTTGGCTGCCTCTTATGTAGAGTCCCAAATAATTAGAAGTAGAAACATTATTGTCATGCACACACCTATCTTGGAACTAATCAGCAGAGCATAGGATTAGGTAGAGAATCCTGAAAGACCATTCAGTCACCTCTCTGCTGGTTTTAATGCCTGCCATGTCACCTGTAAGCCCTTCACTTCATTCAATCAGCATAAATCACAGCAGCAGTCAATGAAGCTGCCTGCGTCGCTGTCCAAGGTCCTGAAGATTCCGTTGCTGAATCAGCTGCACCTGCTCTGACCAGAGTAACATACAAACAACACACTGCACGTCGTGCACTTCAGCCCAGCCCGCATTATGATCACATATAATCCCCAGTGCAGCAGATAATAAGGGATACCTCTGAACACGGTAATAACCTGTGGATTCATTTTAAATCCGCCCTGCCCGGCAACACAGAAAATATTCCATCAAAATTCCGTTTTATTCAGAACCGAGAGAGAATGAAGCTATAAAATGTGTAAAGAGAAAACAATCTGCCTGCCCAGGAGAATTAACAAGAAAGTGGAAATGAAATCTTGTCACATAAATTGGTAGTCGAAATACAAGTATGTGAAAAATATGTGTATTTACATTTTATGCATTGAAAATCATTAATAAAACAAACCACAGGATCACACATGGCTGGTGCTGGGATTTCATGAATATCTACAGCTTTGGAAACAGGGGTGTAACTAAGGGGGAGAGGGGTAGCCCCTGCGAGTGCAGGAGGGCCCAGAGGGGTGTGTGTGTGTGTGCGCGCGTGTGTGGGTGTGTGCGCATGTGTGTGTGTGTGAGTGTGTGTGTGTGCGCATGTGTGTGTGTGTGGGGGGGTGCGCATGTGTGTGTGTGGGGGGGGTGTGCGCATGTGTGTGTGTATGTGTGTGTGCGTGTGTGTGTGTGTGCACGTGTGTGTGTGTGTGTGCGGGTGTGCGCACGTGTGTGTGTGCGCGTGTGTGTGTGCGCATTGGTATGTGTGTGTGTGTGTGTGTGTGTGTGTGTGTGCGCATGTGTGTGTGTGGGGGGGTGCGCATGTGTGTGTGTGTGTGTGTGTGAGTGTGTGTGTGTGTGTGTGTGTGTGTGTGCGCATGTGTGTGTGGGGGGGTGCGCATGTGTGTGTGTGTGTGGGGGGGGGGGTGTGCGCATGTGTGTGTGTATGTGTGTGTGCGTGTGTGTGTGTGTGTGCACGTGTGTGTATGTGTGTGGGTGTGCGCACGTGTGTGTGTGTGTCTGTGCGCGTGTGTGTGCGCATTGGTGTGTGTGTGGGGGGGGGTGCGCGTGTGTGTGTGTGGGTGTGCACATGTGTGTGTGTGTGTGTGTGTGCGTGTGTGTGTGTGTGTGCGCATTGGTGTGTGTGTGTGGGGGGGGTGCGCATGTGTGTGTGTGTATGTGTGTGTGTGTGTATGTGGGGGTGCGCATGTGTGTGTGGGGGAGGCAACTACTAATCTTCCCTTTCTCTGATACTCCAGATCAGGTGTTTTTGTGGCAACACTTGTTATGGGTGTGAAGATCCTGATGGCCACACTTGTTTTATGAACCTTGTAAGATGTCCCCCAGGCTATGAGGGCCACAGGTGAGGGTTGTGAATGTTAAGGGGCCCTATCAAGGTTTTTTTCTTTGGGGGGGGGGGCACCTTCCCCGATGGTTTCCCTTCAGACAGGTGGTTGCCCTTCTCAGAATGGGCCCTGCATGGGCCCCTTGGCCTCACCTGCCAGAGTTTTCACAACCCGCACCCAGCTTGGCAGCCGTGGTCTGATTGGTGGCTGCTGAGTTTTCAAAGACCTTTATCAGTTTTTTGAAACATGGTCCCTGCAATGCCGAGGAGGGGTTTGGAGCTTCACCTGTGCCCCCCAAATACGTAAGGACAGGTACGTTTTTAATCCTGTCACCCCACCCAATCCAATCTCATACTCATGCTCAGACAGAGCTTGTCCTTACACATTCTGTCAAGTTTAACTTTAGGTACTCTTTAAGGAGAGTAGTCTGAAGCCTACAAAAATACCTCTTCTAACTTCTAAGTCAGCATTAAAGCCATAGCTGAAACGCTGCATCCCCGTGGCTGAACGCTTAATTAATACCACCAAAATCCCCAGGGCAAAATTCGAGGCTCCTTCCTGGTGGAGGCAGAGCTTTGTGCAGTAGTTCTGCCTCTATTCGCATCAATCTCTGCCTCCTCCTGCCCCTCTCAGTCTTCTTTCACTGAGAGGGATGGGAAGAGGTGGAGATCCGCAAAGATTGACACAACAGAAGGCAGAGCTACAGCGCAAAGCTCTGCCTCCCCCAGGCAGCAAAATCTATGACCTGGAAAGTTGTGGAATTTTGCCCCGGGGATTTTTGGGGGTACAAATTGAGCTGTCAGCTGCGGAGATGCGGCGTTTCAGCTATGGCCTTAATGCTGAAGAGGACTGACAAGTAAAAAGAGGTATTTTTGTAGGCTTCAGACTCTCTTTTAGGCTGCTTTCACAGTGGGACGTTACAGGCGCCAGGGCCGGATTTCTGGAAAGGCCAGAAAGGCCACGGCCTAGGGCGATAAAATTAGATAAGATAAGAAGGGCGGAATGACTTGGAGAGAGAAGAGGTCATATGTCAAAGTAAATCATCTCTTCTGGTCCCGCAGAGCAGCCAGCCAGCGCCCTGCTCTGCACTAATAGCTGAATTCCAGAGTTCCCCAATCCCTGCATCTCTCTCTCACTTCCTGATGTGTTAAAACAATCAGGATCAATCATAACGGTCACCTGATAATCCATTCCTTTCTTTGTATGATAGACTTACAGATCGATGTGAGAAATACCAGATAATTACATTACAAAGCAGATAGAACTAAGTTCCGCTGAGTTTTAATGTAGGCATTCCCAAACATCAGAGAGCTCTGCAGTTTCTTCACCTCTTTTACAGCTTTGACCCCAGCAGCTGTTAATTTATCTAATCGTAATTTATGACGGTCTTTCTTTTTTTTTTTCCTAGTAGCACTGGTCGCTTCTCTTCCTTAGTTAACTCTTTCCTGACTCATTTTCTGTCCTGCAGCTCCTACCATCTATGAGACTGCAGGATAAAAAATGCTGTTTTCTTCCCTTTCATTGCTAAACTGTTATTTTAAATACACCTGAGCAGTGGTGCTCATCCAATATTTGGGTATCCGAACTACCCAGATAATCTGAACTTTTTCCACTATCCGAACTTTGAATAGCAATTCGGATATTTTTTAAAATCTGAATAGCACTATCCGAGCAAACTCGGATTTCCCATCTGAGAGAGAGAGAGGGATTGTAAGTCCCCACATCATTAAAAAAACATGATGCTACATGCCTCATTTACCCTAAAAAAACGTTTTAAAGGCAATTTAAATAAGCCTTCTTCAGACTTTGTTCCCGTATACTGCCAATATGTTAGCGCACACCACCATATGTACATTCAGCATTCAAAAGAGATGCATAGATTTTTCAGCAAATATAAATATATGTCATTCAGATGCTTTAAAGTGGAGCTGAACTCTTGCACAGGACAGAAGGAAAACATAGAAATGTACCATTTATGTATTTAGAGAGCCTGTCTAATTCCCCCTCCTCTGTGTCACAAGTTGTAATTTGATCTCTACACTGTGTCACCCGACTGCCACAACAGCTAAGCTCATTTGAAAGCACAGGATGCTAAAAAATATGTCTGCTTCCATAAAAGCAGGAAGTAGACACACTGCAGATTTATTGCAGGATTTGTATCAGCTGTAACAAAAATGTTTTTATTGAAAGGTTATGTTGTTGCGTATCTTTTAGAGCAGAGAGGAAGTTCTGAGTTCAGGTCCACTCTCATTACAACAGAACATCCAAAGTGAGTCTTGACAGGATGTTTGCTACTTACCGTTCTCTGTTTTGGATGGGCTTCTCTCCATTGCACTGCCCTGCCACCTGTTTGTGGCTCCGACTGTAGCCAGTCGCACAGAGGACAAAGAAGCAGCACATGCTCTGGTCACTCGCGCTCCCTGTCACCTGTCTGTGGCTCCAACTGCAGCCAGTCGCACAGAGGACAAAGAAGCAGCGCATGCTCCGGCCACTCGCGCTCCCTGTAATTTCTCGCTCCTGCCCAGATGTGCACAGCAACCGAGGCCGGTACAGTGTTATGCATTCTTGACAAGTACCGGTCATACATCAGCGTCATTTCTCAAGTATGCATGCCCAGAACACTATCGGCTGCTGTGCACATTCGGGCAGGAGCGCAAATTACAGGAATTATTTGTTGAATGGGAGGCAGAGCAGCACAACTGAAATGGGCCCATTCAAACCAATGATCGCTGGTCAGAGTGTTGGACATTTTTTTTTGGGGGGGGGGGCGCTTGGTGACAGCAGGCCTAGGGCTCTGGAAAGTACAAATCCGGCCCTGACAGGCGCACGTTAGAGCAGCCTGTAACGCAGCCCAGCTCACAGTAATGAAAAATTAATGGGCTGTTCACAGTGCCCATGTTGCTTTACATTGTAACGCTGCACGTTATATAAAAGTGCTGTGTGTTATACATTAGACTGTTTGCACATGCACAGTAATGTTTTTTTTTTTTCATTTCTTTTCAATTAATCGATTCATTGAAAAGAGCCAGACTTCCCATCTCTACTGTTCAGAATCGATTCATTGAAGAGAGCCGGACTTCCCATCACTAGGTTCAGTCCTGCTGCTCTGCCTCTGAATCGATTCTGAACAGTAACGATGGGAAGTCCGTCTCTTTTCAATGAATTGATTCATTGAAAAGAGCCAAACTTCCCATCACTACTGCAGTGTTTTCTTCCTGGAGCGGCCGCTTATTGGCTGGCGGGACCACGTGATGCGGAGTGTTCCGATTACATGGTCTCCGCAGTTTATACTGCGCACCGAGAGCCGCATAATGCAGCTCACTTTGGCGTCCTCCTCTATCACCATCAGGCATTGCGTTAGGGGATGTTATGCGACCTTTAACGTCCTCTAAAACGCAATGTCCTGATGTGAAAGAGGCCTAAGTGTTAAAATTACCAGCCATAGCTTTCTTAATGAAACTAGACGTGTATAAGAGTTCCATAAAGCACTATGTGCTAAGGATAACTAACTGTGGTGCCCCCTGCAAGTGTAACACCTGCCCAGTTTGCCTATGTCTAAAAATGGACCTGATTATTCCCACCATTATCACCAATAAGGGCAGCGCTGAAGTTGGCGTCACCAGAGTTTTGTTGCAGCTTTAAGCTGAAAAGCAGAGTCCCTATCTGTATGAAATCCAAATGTTAAACAGTTAATGGAACTAAAATCAGCTACATAGCTTGTTACAAATCAATTCATCATACCTGTGGGCAAGCTACGAAATGAGTTGTAATCACATCATCTTTTGGCAAACATCACCTAAACCTATCGTGATATAAGATTTCAGCGCTCGCCGCTGAGAAGGGGATATGTGTGCAGCGATGGAAAAAAAGGTTACTTAAGCCCTTCAGGACTTTCCACAATATGGAAGTGAATAATGAGCAGCCCCCTACGAGGACATTCTGTGGTCAGGATTAGGTTTGACCTTCAGCTGTATCGGTAAAGGTGACATGCTTAAAAAGGAGGGTTATTACCGTACGATGGGAGGGCTTACCAAACTGATTACATCTACGGATTTTCATTTAGCAGAGTACATTTAAGGAGATTACAGAAAGGGAAACATACTTATGTATTATTACTTTCAATTTTTTTTTAAATTACACTGAAGGGAAAAAAATCTTACGATATAATGAATTGTATATGTAGTACGCATAATTCATAGAACATTATTAATAGTAAATAAAAGAGACTCATATTTTTATTTTTAGTTATATAGCTATTTTTTTCAATAATACTGTATCATTCTCTAATATTTGCAGTTTACAAATTACACTCTGGGCTCGATTCACAAAGCGGTGATAACCCAGTTAAAGACTTTAGGGGCCTGATTCACAAAGCGGTGCTAACAGTTAGCACCCTGGTGAAAAGCCCTTTATCATGCCTAAACTCAGTTTAGGCATGATAAGTTTAGGCATGATAAGTTTAGGCATGATAAGTTTAGGCGTAATAAGTTTAGGGGCCTGATTCACAAAGCGGTGCTAACAGTTAGCACGCTGGTGAAAAGCCCTTTATCATGCCTAAACTCAGTTTAGGCATGATAAGTTTAGGTGTGATAAGTGTAGGTGTGATAAGTTTAGGCGTGATAAGTTTAGGCGTGATAAGTTTAGGTGTGATAAGTTTAGGCATGATAAGTTTAGGCATGATAAGTTTAGGCGTGATAAGTTTAGGTGTGATAAGTTTAGGCGTGATAAGTTTAGGTGTGATAAGTTTAGGCGTGATAAGTTTAGGTGTGATAAGTTTAGGCATGATAAGTTTAGGCATGATAAGTTTAGGCGTAATAAGTTTAGGCGTGATAAGTTTAGGCGTGATAAGTTTAGATAAGTTTAGATCGCAAAGTCCTGCGCGCAAAGCAGCGCCGTTAAACTCTATGCGACGTTTTGCGCACCAGACTTTGCTAGCGCAAAACTTTTGATCAGCTGTGTACTGCGGTGCTAACCCAGTTGGTACTATAGTTATCATGCCTAAACTTATCACACCTAGGGCTCGATTCACAAAGCGGTGCTAACCCAGTTAGCATGCCTAAAAGACTTTAGGCATGATAACCATTGCACCATGCTGGTGAAAAGCCAGTTTAGGCATGATAAGTTTAGGTGTGATAAGTTTAGGTGTGATAAGTTTAGGCATGATAAGTTTAGATAAGTTTAGATCGCTTGCAAAGTCCCGCACGCAAAGCAGCGCCATTAAACTGTATACGAAGTGCACCAGACTTTGCTAGCATAAAACTTTTGATCAGCTGTGCAATGCGGTGCTAACGTAGTTGGTGCTTAAACTTATCATGCCTAAACTTATCACACCTAAACTTATCATGCCTAAACTTATCACACCTAAACTTATCACACCTAAACTTATCATGCCTAAACTGAGTTTAGGCATGATAAAGGGCTTTTCACCAGCGTGCTAACTGTTAGCACCGCTTTGTGAATCAGGCCCCTAAACTTATCACGCCTAAACTTATCATGCCTAAACTGAGTTTAGGCGTGATAAGGGGCATTTCACCAGTGTGCTAACAGTTTGCACCGCTTTGTGAATCAGGCCCTCTGTATTTTAAATGATGAAACAGAACAGAGCTAATGACCCTTTCAACTTCCTGACAGTAAAACCTAAAAGTGGACCTGAACTATTGCACAGGACAGAAGGAAAACGTAGACCAATGCACCCTGTATGTATTTATAGAGTTTAGCCTGTTGAATCCACCCTCGTTTTGTGTCAAATCATAAGGTGTAATTTGATCTCTACCCTGTGTCACATGACTGCCGCGGCAGAGATGACAGATTTGCTCATTTGAAAGCACAGGATGTTAATAGTATGTCTGCTTCCATGAATCAGGAAGTAGAAAATGTGCAGATTTATTTTAGGATTTGTATCAGCTGTAACAAAGATTTTTTTTTTGGTTTAAAGGTTATTATGCTGTTGCGTATCTTTTAGAGCAGAGAGTACGTTCTGAGTTCAGGTCAACTTTAAACAAATAGGAATCAATGAGAGACATATTGAGATAAGTGCTTCAGAAAACAGCACTGTAGCTGACCCCAGTTGTGTCAGAGAGCTCAGAGAAGCTCTTTTGCGTAGAGAACTGAAGATGTCTTCCTCTACTGGAAACAATCTGAGGCTCATATCTGTGCTGCTAATGTTTTATTTCTTAGCTGTACTACATACACAATTCACTATATCATTAGTTTATTTTCACTTCAGATTCCCTTTAAAAAAAACAAAAAACACATTCAGAATTCCCTAGTCTTTGATTATCCCATGTTTATATCTCTATGCATGCAGCCTATATAAGACATATTGTAATTAAGCTGTTCTTCCAATCTGTGCTTTTGATCTGCCTGTACTGTAATTTCTATGGTTCGGGGGATCATAGCTAATGAATATCTGCCGTCTCTAGAATTCAATGATCCGTGTTACTTCCTCAAACAGGTCTTCACACAGGCGTGACCTCGTGACTCGTTCCTGTCCGCTAAAGAAAAGGGCCTGTTAACATCACTGCACTTAACATATGTACAATGCTGCCTGAGCTAAGCTCCTATCACGGCACTGTGCACCCTCTGCCTCTATTGTTTGTAACATTAACATCTCGGGGAAAAAACAACCCTCAGACCCTAACTGGCCGGTAGCTTATAATAATGCAAAGTAGGGTTAGAGGAATAGCTCATCTACTGGCCTCCTATCTGACATTAAATCACAAGGAAAACATCTCTACCAAATTCAAAACCATAAATAACTAGACTTGGATTTAGGTGTCGTTTTATGGCTAAAATAACACTTAACCACTTGAGGGCCGCAGTGTTAAACCCCTCTAAAGACCACGCTATTTTTCAAGAAATAGGCCACTGCAGCTTAAAGGGAAGGTTCAAGCAAAATAAAAAAATGAGTTTCACTTACCTGGGGCTTCTACCAGCCCCATGCAGCCATCCTGTGCCCTCATAGTCACTCACTGCTGCTCCAGTCCCCTGCTGGCAGCTTGCCGACCTCGGAGGTCGGCGGGATGCATTGTGTACATTTTTACGCATTCCCGCTAGTGCAGAAACATTAACACATACATTTTTACGCGTTACTGGTTCAATGCGTACATTTTTACGCATTGAACCAGTAATGCGTAAAAATGTATGCGTTAATGTTCCTGCACTAGTGGGAATGCGTAAAAATGTACGCAATGCATCCCGCCGACCTCCGAGGTCAGCAAGCTGCCAGCAGGGGACTGGAGCAGCTGTGAGTGACTACGAGGGCGCAGGATGGCTGCATGGGGCTGGTAGAACCCCCAGGTAAGTGAAACTAATTTTTTTATTTTGCCTGGACATTCCCTTTAAAGGCCTCGCTGCAGGGCCACACATCAGCACACAAGTGATCCCCCCCCCTTTTCTCCCCACCAACAGAGCTCTCTGTTGGTGGGGTGTGATCCCTCCTGCATTCTTTGTTATTTTTTTTTAATCAATATTTATGTTATTATTTTTTTTAATAAGAGTACCTTTTTTAATTTATGTTACATTCCCCCTTCCCTCCCCCCGTCATAGGCTTCAGCCTATGACAGCCGATCACCCCTGAGCCTCTGGAGAGGACAGCCGTGTCACACAGTACAGCGCTGCCTCAGATCGCAGCGCTGTACAGGGTAACTAGACGGCAGTTTCACCGTCTAACAGTCTCCTAGCGTTGATCGCCGATGAGAGAATGAAGATGGGGCAGAGCTCCGCTTACCAAGCGGAGATGCGCGCGCATCAGCACACGCGATTCCTGCAAAACAGGCCCGCATGATCGACGTTAGGCGGTCCAGGGGCTGCCGCCGTGGTCACGCCCATTGGCGTGACGCGGTCGGCAAGTAGTTAAAGGATCACTATTATGAAAAATTGTTTGTGCCCACATATACGCTGGCAGCCACTTGGGGTGCCGCAGACAGAGCCTGGAGCCAGTGGCGGACACGAGCAGGTAAAGTATACTGCATCAGGAGGCACATTTTACATCGGGGGGACAGCACAGGGGGTGGCGAGGCGGCGGATGGCAGATTTTTACTGCCTACTGTAAGTCACAGCAACATAGGAAAAAAAGTAATTCATAGTGCATTTTATTCTGGAGCAAATGCACATCGTATACATGACACGGGAGAGATCAAATTTCAACTTGTGATTAGACACATATAAGGGGAAATTAAATAAGCTAAACTCTCTAAATACATACAGGTGCATTTCTCTATGGTTTCCTTCTGTCCTGTGCAAGAGTTCAGGTCCACTTTAAAGTGTATTCTTTAATACCAGTATTATTCCTACTGGATGCCAAATCCATTGAAAATGTGTGTGTCTCTTTCAATCTGAAATGAGAACATTCCTTCACGGCACTCCCTAATCAAAGAGCCCAATCATTGAACTACACCGGAGCTTTGATTCCAGTTCTGACCTCGAAATCAATTGGACATTATGAAAGCAGGCCTTTAATCAATCACAATCATCACTGTGTTTTGTAGCGGTTTCTATGGAAGCGTACACCTGCGTTATAAGCTGCTAATATGTGTAATAACAATGCTTTTATGCCGCCAGAGATTTGCTTCTTTCCTGAAACGCTGTTGAGCTGTTGGATTATACTTGTTGTACAGTAACAGCTATTTTTCCTAATTTTGAGTTTGTATTGTTTCCATGGCGAGTAACAGACATCTTGAAGCGCAACAGACTGGAAGGCAAAGCTTGGTGGTCCCTCCCTCCCTTGAGATGTAATATTTTGACTGATCGTGTACATTGAAGAAATAATATGCAGGGAAATGAAAGACATTGTACTATCCAGCACTGTCTGTGGAAGATGCTAAGTATAACATATAATTCAAGCTATAAGTACAGGCTTTTCTGGTAGTGGTGATTATGATAGACTAGTGACCTAAGCCCGTTTAAAAACGGGCTATAGGTCTGTCACCAACGTTTGCACGCCACCTTGCGCTGGCACCCGTTACACACGTGCACACACGTCGCCTGACCGGACCGTCCTGCTTCCTGTCCCAATGGCTGTCAGTGCATGATACGCACAGTGGCGCAAAAGCACTGACACAGGGACAGGACGCAGGGACACTACATTATTAGGTAGGATGAACATGCAAAGAAGACGTGAATACTAATTGGCACAGCACTCAGCCACCAACAATAGAAGACATTACGATGTCAGAGATTCTCTTTTTCTGACTATCAGGCCTCTTCCAGGCCTGGAACTCACTACAAATCGCAAATCACTAGCGTTTTTAATTAGCATTTTGTAAGCGATTTCATGAGCGTTTTCTGGCGCTTTTGAGAGCGATTTTACAAATTGTAAGCTTTTTGCCAGCGATTGTGTAGCGATTAGCTATTTCAATTCTGATCGGTCCTTTCTATGTATCATCATTCTATTTACAGTTTGCAATCGCACTCAAATCGCAATGTATACCGATTCATTTGCCAGCGCTTCAATACATTACATTGAAGCACAAACGCTACCAAAATGCTGCATGTTCTGCGATTGCGATTTTTGCTAATTGCAATCGCTACTGTGGAATTTGTTACATTTATTTACATTGGCAGAGCGTTTATGGAAAGCACCAGCTATTTACACTGCATCAGGTGATACGCCAGAAGTATCTCATTTGACATGAAAGCAACAGCGCGTTACCAGGCAACATGAACGGTGACGTGGGTTGACACACGTATTTTTTTAAATTTTCACGTTTGAGGTGCACATGCACAGAAGCGTATTCTTTCAATACACTTCCGTGTAATTTTTATTTTGGCCACAGGAAGTGAGCACTGGAGAGCCCCACTTATAGTTTGGCTTGCAGCCAGAATTGATATTACCAACCATTGCCACGGTAATCTCCAAAGCCTATATTTAACATTATGGGGCGATGCGATCATCGGATCACAAAGCACCTTTAACACTGGTTGCTGGTGTGAAGATGGCCTCAAGCACACCTTGATTATGCCTCTCAGCTCTCACATTCTCCTTTATGCTCTATTAGAAGGGGGCATGGATGCTACCACCACACACAGGTTCTCACATGCATGCTTATGGGATTCATGACTGTGGTGCAGATATATTTGTGGGTCACAGTGGAAGGGGAGTGGCTTAACCTTCCTGACGCCCAAATTCTCTCCTTATGTTCCATACAGGAAGGAGGCTTGACCTAGAGTACAAGGAGTATGTATGGAAAAAGAAGATAATGCGGGGACAGGACATGTCACATGCTAATGAGGGTGTCATGTGACCCCCAAAACCGACCTTAGAAGTAATGATAGCAGTAGGCTTGTTGCTCTGATAAGAAAGGCATATAAAGATCATAACAGCAAATAGACCTCCCTCTCCTGCAGCAATGGAAAATCTGCAGCATCCATGTTTAACATTTTATAAAAAAAATATACATATGTACTGTCCTTGTTCCCATTTCCGGTTAGAACAGGAAGTGATTAAATTATTTCCAATAGTATATTCAGCAAACCCCAAAGAGGTTGAAGAGAAGACCCTTTTGCACACACTATCCACATATCTCCCAACTTTTTTAGATGAGAAAGAGGGACACTTAAGCCACGCCCCTGCCACACCCCTGATCAGGCCCCGTAACACCCCCTAGTCATGCATACCATAAAGATTTAATAAGAAAAATGTGTTGTTCTATAACTCAAATGACACTGGTCCTTTCTATCCTGGTTCCTTTTCCTTCATATTAATATTTGAAAATTAGAAATATAGCAATTTAAAGGATGGGAATAAAGTTTATAGTCAATCAAACAAATGTTTCAGTAGATAAATACATATATTTACATAGAAAGAGGGACAAAGTCCTGAAAGAGGGACAAATGAGGAGGAGAGAGGGAAAGGGGGACAGGGCTTCCAAAGAGGGACTGTCTCTCCAAAAGAGGGACAGTTGGGAGCTATGTATCCAAGTTTATTTATTTCCTTAAAGTTGGGAGTTTTAAAAGTATTCTTTACAAACCTGTAAAAAATAGTATTTATTTTGTTCAAAGGGGACCTGAAGTGAGAAGAATATGGAGGCTGCCATATTTATTTCCTTTTGAACAATACCAGTTGCCTGGCATCCCTGTTGATCTATTTAGCTGCAGTAGTGTCTGAATCACACCAGAAACAAGCATGCAGCTAATCTTGTCAGATTTGACAGAAATGTCAGAAACACCTTATGCATGCTTGTTCAGGGACTATGGCTAAAAGTATTAGAGGCAGGGGATCAGCAGGACTGCCAGGCAACTGGAATTTCTTAAAAGAAAATAAATATGGCAGCCCCCATATACCTTTAAATTAAGTTTTCCGTGCAAAGTACCATGCAGCAGCCATTTAGTGGGAAGGCAGGGAATCTCAAACTGGGCTACTGATTGTGAGCATGGCTGCTGGCTGCTCACATGCAATTAGCACTTGAAGTGCTAACATCTTTATTAATGATAATTAAATCAGTATTGAGCCTTACTAATGATGAGTCATAGGCTGACTCAGTAGCACATTGGAAAGACAAGTCATAAAGTTTAAGTTCACCAAGACTGCAAAAGCAAAAATCTCTAAGGCCCGGTGCACACCAAAAACCGCTAGCAGATCCGCAAAATGCTAGCAGATTTTGAAACGCTTTTTGTTATTTTTCTGTAGCGTTTCAGCTAGCGTTTTGCGGTTTTGTCTAGCGGATTTGGTGTAGTAGATTTCCTGTATTGTTACAGTAAAGCTGTTACTGAAGAGCTACTGTAACAAAAACCGCCTAGCAAACCGCTCTGAAGTGCCGTTTTTCAGAGCGGTTTTCGTTTTTTTCTATACTTAACATTGAGGCAGAAACGCATCCACAATCCAAAAAATGCCTCACCCAGGCATTTTTCGTTTCTGCAAAATGCCTCCTGCTCTGGTGTGCACCACCCCATTGAGATACATTGACCAAGCAGATCCGCAGCCGCAAGCGGATCTGAAAACGCCCAAAAAGCCGCTCGGTGTGCACCAGCCCTAAGGCTGCTTTCACAGTGGGACGTTACAGGCGCACGTTAGAGCAGCCTATAACGCACCCCCACCGCACAGCAATGAAAAATCAATGGGCTGTTCACAGTGCCCACGCACACAGTAACGCTTCACGTCAAGACAACGTACTGCATGCAGTACTTTATACGCGGCTAAGCCGCATTAGACTGTTTGCACATGCTCAGTACGGATGTTTTTTTTTTTTTAATTTTAGGGGCGGAGAGGAGGCGGGGAGAGGCCGCTACGTAGGCAGGCACATGGCTACTTGGCATTCACTGCACTTGCAGTGTTTACTGTTTGGAGCGGCCGCTGATTGGCTGGCGGGGCTGAGCGGAGCTCTCCGCATCACGTGGTCTCCGCAGCGCCTTTGACAGAGCAGGCGCACCAAGAGCTGCTTGTAACCCGGCTCTTGGTAGCGTCCTGCTCCAACACCACCAGGCGTTGCGTTAGGGGCACGTTATGTGCCCTCTAACGTCCCCTAAACGCAACATCCTGGTGTGTAAGCAGCCTGAATTTAATCTAAAACAGATAATAGTCACAGTCATATGTCATTAATTCTCTGTTTAAAATCAGAGCACCATCATCCTAACTAATAAAACCCCTGTCTCTGCGTCCCATGTCCGTGTGTGTGTGTGTCCTTGCGTCTGCGCTACTGAGCATTTGCCGCAGGGACAGTCGTTGTTGGGACAGGAGCAGGAGAGCCAGGGGGCCGTCCGTGCATGCGTGAGCGGGCGTGGGCATGTGCGCATGTGCATGCGTGGCAGGCGTGCACTGACAGGTGGCGGTGGTGACAGACCTAGAGCCCATTATTAAAAGGGCTGAGGTCCTAGTAGTACATATGATATATATCAATTTAATTGATGGGAATAAAGCTTAGTTATAGTAAGTTAATTTATGCCTATTTCACAGTAGGACGTTGTGTTTTGATGCAACGTTAAAGACGCAACGCAAATTACAACCCAACGTCCCAAAAAAGTCGCACCGCAACTTAATGCCCCGTTATCGTTGCATACAGTAGAACATACAGGCAATGAAAAGTATGTTTCAAAGTCATTACTGAGCATGTGCAAACAGTCCAACGCAGCTAATAACGTGTATAACGCACTGCATGCAGTACTTTCACTTAACGTGCAGCGTTAGACACCAACGCAAAGTTTGCACTGTGAACAGGGCATTGATTTTTCATTACAGTGAGTTATTCTGCGTTAAATACTGTTTACTTTAACATCGCACTGTGAAAGAGGCCTCAGATTTAAGAAAATGATAGATCTTATTTAAACAACACCAAATTAGTGTTTTGGGTAATTAAAAGCAATAGTAAATGCTTAGAAATTGTTTAGAACCAATTTTCATGTACTAGGATTAAATATATATTTGTCAAGGGGTACTTGTGATAATGTTTACTATGCTACGGGGTACTTGGTGAGTACAAGGTTTTTTTAAAGGGGTACATACCAATGAAATGTTTAGAAACGCTGTTCTAAAAGAGCAACAGTTGTGAGCTATGGATAATAATAATAATAAACTATGATAATAATTATGAATAATAATTACTACCACACAGTTGTGTAACTAAGGAGCTTGGGGCCCCCGTGCGAGTGTCAATGGGGCCCCAACCACTGTATTGATATGGAGCCCCAAAACCTACCACTATGCAATGCCCACATAGCGGTTTTCATGACCAGAATAGCACCAATAAAAAAACTAATATGGGCTAGTACACACCAAAACCTCTAGCAGATCCGCAACACGCTAGAGGTTTTTGAAGCAGATTTTCAGAGCGATTCTAGGCATGTTTAGAGAGGTTTTCTAAACATGCCTAGCATTTTTTGAAGCGTTTTTGGTGTAGCAGATTTTATATATTGTTACAGTAAAGCTGTTACTGAACAGCTTCTGTAACAAAAACGCCTGGAAAACCGCTCTGATCTAACGTATTTTAGAGCGGTTTGAGCTGTTTGTATACTTTACATTGAGGCAGAAACGCATCTGCAAACCGCAAAAATGCTGCAGGAGGCATGTTTGCTTAAAACCTCAAACCGCTGGTGTGCACCATCCCATTGAGATACATTAGCCAAGCGTTTTCACAGGCGGCAGCAGTTTTGAAAACGCTACCAAAAACGCTGGGGTGTGTACCAGCCCTCAGACGGATGAAGGAGGACCCCTAGTGGGCCCCTCTGGTGCAGGGGCCCGAGTGCGGTCACGACCTCTGTATCCTCTATTCCTACACTACTGCTACTACAGTTCCTACTATTACTGCTGCTGCTATTACAACTACTTAAATAATGAAACGCCAATGGGATCATCATTGTATCACAGTTCAGCACATCCTGTCTGCAATGGCCTTTTCAGCTTTTTTTTCAAACCAAGTTATTAATGATTAATTCCTCATTACCTGTATGGCCGATGTCTCGCTGTAGAGCTAAACACTTGATCAATACTCAGACTGTCAGTTAACAGAAGGAGGAAGCCACTGAAACATGCACGGCAATCTGATATGGAATTCTTGGCTGGCAATATTTCACATTATCTGTCAAGGCTGGACTCCGCTTGTAATGAAAACAGGTGCAGGATGTGGCTATGAGCTAATAATACATTTCCAAAAGGGATGGGCTGGCATTTTGCAAGAAATTGTAAGAAATTACAAAGTGAACCTGCTGTTTTCATTAAAATAGCACTGGTAACTGCTTTGTTCCTGAAACAGTCAGAAAATACTGCTAAAAGGATGATTTAAAGTGGCACAAACAAATAAAGATAGAAGGAAAGCTGGCCTCCGTAGAAGCGCTGTTTAGCACAAAACGGCCGCCAGGAATCCAGTGCCCTGCACCCACCACCACCCACGCCTCTTCTCACATGCTATGTGCACCACCAATTGCAGCTTTTATCAATGTTCTACTCTTTACACAGTAAACATTGTACACAAACATAAACATTGTAAACGTAATGCAAATCTTTGGGGGAATAGCGTTGTTCATTTCGTAGTTAATTATTACCATTCGTAAGTACGCATGAATTTACGCGTAATTTACGTGTAATTTTGTGCCGATTTTGGCGGTGAATAGCAAAGCCCCCATACATGCTATTGCTACTAAAATTTCTACATATACTAAGAAGAATAGTGGGTACAAGGTACAAACATTATTTTTCAAAAACACTTTGTAGTTTTTGAGAAAATCGATTTTGAAATACAAAAAAAGTTTTTTAAACTGTCATTTTTCTGGATTTAAAAACTATTTTTCTTTGCATTTTTTAAAAATTGATGTTCTCAAAAACTATAAGGTCTTTTTAAGAAATTACCCACTATTCTCCTTAACATATATAGCAATTTTGGTAGCTATAGAATGTATAGCGGCTTTGCAATGCACCACCAAAGTCGGCACAAAATTACGGGTAAATTCATGTGTATTTATAAATGATTATACAAAGTCAACTGAATAGCGAATTTGTAATTACGTATTGGCGTAACTGCGAAAATGTACGCGTAATTTCGAGAAACCTTTTTAGCAGATTCCAATCATCAGTAGTGTCCAGTACGTATCGACAGCATTCCAAGCAAAATGAAACATGGACCTCCCAGACACTTCCCACTACTGAGATATGTATCTAACTTTTTTTGTAGATCACTTCAGGTGTATGTTAAAGAAGAACTCCAGCCTAAACAAACATACTGTCATTAAGTTACATTAGTTACGTTAATTACAATAGATAGGTAATATAATCTCTTACCCACACTGTTTTAAAAGAACAGGCAAATGTTTGATTTCATGGGGGCAGCCATCTTTTTGGTTGAAAGGAGGTGACAGGGAGCATGAGACACAGTTCCAACTGTCCTGTGTCCTGAGCTCCTCTGCCAGTTGCTCGGCAACGTGAACAACAACATAGGAAATCCCATCATGCTCTGCACAGCATCAGGGAAAAAAAGCCAGGGCTTTTTTTCTTTGATGGGGGGAGCTTAGCTAAAAATGCAGCTAAAAATGATGCTTTGGTAAGAAAAACAAAGTTCTGATGCTGTGAAACTGTTAAAGAAACACCATGGGCTCTATTCACAAAAAAATTGTGCCGTAAAAACTCGTGGAGGGAAAATACCGCATCGGTATTTTAGACTTCTGGGTGGGCATTCATAAAAATGTTGGCAGCTGCGATAGCAGAGCAGAGATCTCCCGCTGAAAGCTGGCGGTAAGCTGTCGGAAGGCATGCGGAAACACTTAAGCCGGCAGAGTCCCTCCGTGCGCTGCTCTCTCTGGGAGGTCTGTCCCATTCACTTGTATGTAATCCGCAGGCTTCTCGCTACATCTGAGGAAGCGGTATTTCCCGTCCACATACCGCTTCCTCTAATCTTTATGAATGGCCATTTTGTTACTTTTTTCTAGATAAATCTAGAAAAACACTGCAGAAGGCGGAAATTTCTCGCTCTGCTGGGGGATTGTAGATTTTCATGCGGAAACAGACTTTATGAATGCCCACTTTGCTAAATGGTCGGGAAAGTCCGCTGTTTTGAGCGGAAAACTTGCGGTAAAGTTTTATGAATAGAGCCCCAAGCCTTTTCAGTTCTGCTGAGTAGATTTTTAGTCTGACGACAATGACACAATGATGTCCACACTTACGAAAATCATTTCACATGAAATTGGTCTCAACTTTCTTTGTTTGTCAATCATCTCAAACGTACAAATGGATAATATTTACTGAAGACACGCCTCTGTGATTTTCCATATGATGATATGGGAAATAATGATTCCCTGGTGACTCCATGTCAGCATACTACTGGGGCAATCCCGCCTCCCAATGCCCCAATAGGACGTCCCAAAATGTTAAATAGGACCACCCCATACTATGGCTGCATTCTTTTTTTCGTCCTCGCCTCCAGCTAAGGAGTTCCACTTCATGTTTTTTCTTCCTTACCTCCACTCGTCTGGGTGGGTACCGACAGGTTTTATGGACCTTTTCCTGCCGGAGTCCACAACTCAGGTTGCTAAATGCTCCTAAGAGTTGTGGAACCCCTCTCTTGTACTCTCCAGGGGTATGTATGTTTACATTTCGCTTTGTCCTGGTCACTATAGACATTTAAATAATGTTGTGACTTCTTCCCGGCAGCTACAGCTTAGTTTAGCCTCTAGCCTGTTACCTTGTTTGTTGGTGTGTCTTTCGCGTACTCTTACGAAGCCTCCCCAGACTGCTCCGTCCTGTTTGGTGTTCCCCTGTATTGTGCTGGTCTCCTAGCGCGCGCGCGCGTCTCACTTCCGGTTTTCGTAAACTCTGGGCGGAAGTGCTTGGGCGGCCATTTTGGAAATGGGCGTTCTCTTCCCCTGAGCGTCTGGCGTACATAAGCAGCCTGTTCACTCCACAGTTTGTGTTCGGAGTGGAAGGGTGTGCGCTGGACGTTCTCTGGGCTCGCCTGTTGTCTCTCTTCTTTGTCTACCATTAGGTAAAAGATTATCTATGCATCATTTATTCTTTTCTGGCATTTTTCTTAGGTTAGCACAGTGGCTTTCTGAGCATATACTTAAACATTTGGGTAACTTAGCAAACTTTGTTTGAGATCTGCAATGGTATGTAATGTTTATATTTAGGTGGACAGGTTTTATAAAGTGTGTATATATATATATATATGTGTTTTGTATAGGTTGATCTAGGTGCATATATATTCAGATGGTGATGTTTTTTTTTTTTCTACAGTATGCAGTCTTAAAGGGGCAGTCAGTAAGGTTGTGCTTTATCTGATTACAGCTGCCTATTATGGGGAAAAGAAAGGGTGAGAGTGCAAATTCAAATAGGTAAGGTCGGTAAGTTTATTTTTCACATAATAAAGGTCCATTACTATTCCAGCAGACTAATTATGTCTCTGGATTTTTCACAGATCTGATCGCAGGGGTGCAGGATCCTCCTCCAAAAGTTCTTCTCATCCAGTTACTAGACCTTCCAGGTCTAGATCAGGATCAAGATCTCCTAATATCAAATATACAAGGAGAATTTACTCCACAACTAGCGACTCTGACTCAAGCCTCGCTCCCAGCACTAGTAAAGCAGCTTCAGCTTCTGTCGCTACTCCACCAAATAACCAGTGTTGGATCTGTGGTAGACCTTCTATCAAGCATAAAAAAGTGTGCGAACTGTGTCATTTTGACATAGCAAGCGAAGATAGGGATGTTACAACACTTATCAGACAAGTGGTTAAAGACACAGTCACAGAAATGAATATAAGTCAGCCTACGTCAGTTTCTGATCCAGTTCAGCAGTGTGCTAGTGACTTGTCTTCTGATGATCTTTCTGTGACGGAGGAAGAGTGTTTTGACTTCTCTATGGTTCCCATGTTTATCTCCCATATTAAGCAAGCTATTGGGTGGCAAGATGACGCTTCTTTTCCCAAACAGGATAAAAAACGTTACTATAAGTTTCTCAATAAAAGCAAAATTAATTTTCCCTTAATGGATGAAATTAAAGAAGTAATTATGTATGAATGGCAGAAAACAGTTAAAAAACCTCCTTTGAAGAATAAGTTACAGAAACTATACCCTTTAGCTGAACAGGATGAAGCTCTTGTTTCAGTATCACCAATTGTGGACGCATCATTAATGAAAGTTGTTCGTAATGTGACTCTACCCTTGGAGGATGCTGTCGCCTTTAGGGATGTTATGGATAGGCAAATGGACCAAGATATTAAAAGAGCATATTTATCATCAGGGGAAGCTTCCAGGGCGGCCATTACTTTAACCTCCTTAGCAAAAGCAATAAAAGTGTGGGTTGAAAATATCCAAAGAGAAATACAGACATCAGTTTCAGATCAAGTTGAAATTGCTTTAGACGGTTTAAGATTGTCAGCTGATTTTCTAGGGTCAGCCAGTGTGGACATAATTAGATCTTCCAGCCGTTCCATGCTATACTCAGTAATGACGAAAAGAGCATTGTGGCTCAAGCCTTGGGCAGCTGATCCTACCTCAAAACAAGCATGGACCAAGATCGCTTATGATGGGAAAAATTTGTTTGGGTCCAAGATGGACGATGCCATTACCAGAGTCACGGGGGGAAAATCAGGGCTTCTACCTCAGGATCGTAGATTCTTTAAAAACCGATTTTCCCAAAATAAGAGACAATCTGGGTCTAATAGATTTAGTGACGCAAGATCCTACATGCCAGGTAAAGCGTTTCGCCGCAACTGGAAAAGGCCTCAAACTGATTTCCACAGGACGAACAGAAATAAGTCGTCCTCTTCTTCTACTCCAAATCCTGCGAAGTCTTTTTGAAGGGTTGCCCGTCCAATCATTTCCGGTGGGGGCAAGGCTTTCCCACTTCAAGGAGATTTGGACGGGAAGTATTTCAGATCAATGGGTAATAGACGTAGTCTCGTCAGGTCACAGGTGGCAGTTCAGAAAGGTTCCAGCAGATCATTTTGTAAAAACAAAGATTCCAAAGGAAAGAATAAAAAGAGAGACAATGTTAGATTATGTGTCCAATCTTATATTGCAAAAGGCCGCAGTACAAGTTCCAGATTCTCAAAGAGGCTCCGGTTTCTATTCTTCCATCTTTTTGGTAAAGAAAAAAACTGGAGATTTAAGGCCGGTCCTAGACCTGAAGAGACTAAACAAGTTTATAGTTCTCCCCAAATTCAAGATGGAAAGTCTGCATTCCATTCTCTTGGCTATCCAGCCAGGGGATTGGATGTGCTCTGTAGACCTCAAGGACGCGTACTTCCATGTGCCCGTACATCCGACATTTCAAAAATTTTTACGGTTCGCGGTAGGAAATCTTCACCTTCAGTTTGTTTGTCTTCCGTTCGGGCTTTCTTCGAGTCCGAGAACGTTTTCAAAGGTTTTGCTCGCGGTTATCGCTCATGTACGGGTACAGGGAGTACGTGTCCTTCATTACTTAGACGATATGATACTCCTAGCTCAGTCAGAAGAACTTCTACTACAACACAAAGAAATTCTCTTGCAAACTCTGCAAAACTTCGGTTGGGTAGTAAATTTCCAAAAAAGCCAATTATCTCCGACTCATCAGATGGTTTTTCTGGGTGCCTCTCTGAATACAATCAAGGACACAGTTTCCCTTCCTCAATCAAAGATTATGTCTCTACAAGCAAAAGTAGAAAAGTTGCAGTTAGTAACGTCAGTGTCAGCGAAAGTCTGCATGCAGATCCTAGGTCTCATGTCCTCAACCTTTCTCATGATCAAGTGGGCTCACTGGAATCTTCGCCCGCTTCAAATATCATTTCTAGATCAATGGAACAAGCAAACTATGTCTCAAAAGATTTATCTGCCAAAAGCCGTGAGAGCCTCTCTGACTTGGTGGATGTCAACGAACAATCTGTTGAACTGCCATTCCATTCAACAACCATCCTGGCAAGTGTTAACAACAGACGCCAGCATGAGGGGTTGGGGAGCCACATATCAAGGTCTGTTTGCCCAAGGACTATGGGACTTTCCAGCACAAACTGTGGTTTCCAATATCCTAGAGCTAAAAGCTGTCCACCATGCTTTATGCCATTTCCTCCCACAGTTGAAAGGGAAATCGGTCCTGTGCAGAATAGACAATGTGTCGGCAGTTTCCTATATAAAGAATCAGGGGGGTACCCACAGCAAGTCTCTACTAAGAGAACTTCGCCCAATAATGGACATAGCTCAACATTTTCTTCACAACTTATCAGCAATATACATTCCAGGCAGTCAGAATGTTCAGGCAGATTATTTGTCACGTGTTCAGATAGACAACAACGAGTGGTCACTTCACCCAGAGGCGTTCAACTACATAGTGACAACTTGGGGGGTTCCGGAGGTGGACCTTTTTGCCTCTGCAAGCAATCACAAACTTCCCCTTTACTTCTCAAGACGAAAAGATCAGAAAGCGTTAGCAGTGGATGCTCTAGTCCAGCCGTGGTCTTTCAGAGTGGCTTATGCCTTTCCTCCAGTCCCAATGATTGCCAGATTTCTTCTCAAATTAAGGACTCAGAAGTCAACTGTCTTAGCGGTTCTTCCGTACTGGCCGAAGAGGCCTTGGTTTCCTCTCCTATTACAAATGAGTACCCGGAGTCCGCTACGCTTACCGAGCCTATCGAACCTTCTGTCTCAAGGTTGCATATCTCATCAAAATCCTGCTCGTCTGAACCTGAGAGCTTGGCATTTGAAAGGTCTAGGCTTCTAGCCTCAGGTTGCTCTTCTGAAGTAGTGGAGACTTTACTAAAATCAAGGAAACCCACCACTATAGCTTCCTATAACAAAGTTTGGGAAGCTTTCAAGTCTTTTGCTGTACAATCTGGTTTTTCAATCAAAGATTTCTCTGTGTGTCATCTGCTATCTTTCCTACAGAAGGGTCTTACATTAGGCTTAGCCTACTCAACCTTGAAAAGGCATGTCTCGGCCGTATCTTCAGTATCTGGAATCCAATGGGCATTGGATCCTTTAATAAAACAATTTTTCAAAGCAACAATAAAGTTACGTCCTCCAATTAAGCCTCGTTTTCCCAAATGGGACCTTCCGATTGTATTGGAATTTATTGAACAAAATCTTAATTCAGATACTAAAAGCTTGAGTCTCTATGATCTTACCCTCAAAGCGGTTTTCCTCATTGCAATAACATCTGGCAGGAGAGTGTCTGAGATTCATGCACTTAGCTGTAAGGAGCCTTATTTAACGTTCTTTGAAGATAGACTGGTATTATTTCCAGTGCAGTCCTTTTTGCCAAAAGTTACTACAGAGTTTCATCTTAATCAAGAATGGTCTCTTCCGAGTTTCAAACGGATGGATAGTCCGGATTGCACACATACATTGGATGTACCTTCTACTGTTAAATTATATCTTCAAGTTACCAAAACATTCAGAGATTCAGACAGTTTATTTGTAATTCCAGCAGGATATCGACGTGGAAAACAGGCTTCAACTAGAACAATCGCAAGATGGATTGTAACTTTAATTAGAAGGGCGTACAAAGCTAAAGGCCTTGAACCGCCTCAGGACATCCTAGCCCATTCAACGAGGAGTATGTCTTCCTCTTGGGCCTCTGTTGGTAAAGTTTCTTTGTTTAACATTTGTAAAGCTGCAAACTGGGCCTCTGGGCACACTTTCCTCAGACACTATCGTGTAGACCCAGCAATATTGTCAACAGTGCAATTTGGAAAAAAAGTTGTTTCCTCATCCACTGTGTCTGCAATTTAATTTATTTGCTGTATTTTTCTTTTTGGTTGATTAATTAAATAATTTTCTTCTTGCATTCCCACCCTCTTGTCTGTGTCTAGTTAATACCCAGTAGTATGCTGACATGGAGTCACCAGGGAATTAGGAAAATTGTATACTTACCTTCGGTAATTTTCCTTTCCTGGTGTACTCCATGTCAGCATACGGCCCGCCCTATGCTGTCGGCTCGTTCTAGTTACATTGAATGCAGCCATAGTATGGGGTGGTCCTATTTAACATTTTGGGACGTCCTATTGGGGCATTGGGAGGCGGGATTGCCCCAGTAGTATGCTGACATGGAGTACACCAGGAAAGGAAAATTACCGAAGGTAAGTATACAATTTTCCTAAATCTCGGTTATTGGTACATCTGGTGATACACCAAAATGATGACATAAATCAAACCACGCGCTACGGATGCATGGACCAATGATGACTTTATTTTAAGGTCACTCGTCTTTTAAAGCGGCATTAACCTTTATGATGCAATTAGCAAAACCAAGTGTTTTGTAAATCTCATTAGTCAATCAACTGCCTACTCCAGGGACTTTCTGCTCGGAAGAAAGCTTGTGAGGAGAAAAGGGAAAGAGCTAAGGGGGAAAATGGCTGGAAATTTCCATCATGTCACCCTGCTAAACTCATGGGGCCATTGGCCTGTTTAACTCGTTACAGAGAAACTGTAGTGAAAATAACACAATAAATAAAATTGCTTATTATTTTTACAATATGCATTCTTTAAATGATTTAGTCAGTGTTTGCTCATTGTGAAATCTTTCCTCTCTCTGATTTACATTCTGAAGTGTATCATTGGTGGTGACATCTCTAGTTCTGCCAGGTGATCCGTACAGAAAGTTCATTCCTGAGAGTTCTATGCACAGAGGGAGATACTGCTTGCTTAGCAATTGAAAAAAGCTGCAACTAGGCTCACAGACAGCAAACTTTCCGGACCTAGGCACTGACATCACACTGTGGGAGGGGTTTCACCACAATATCAGCCATACAGAGCCCCCTGATGATCTATTGAAAAAAAGGTAACGATTTCTCATGGGAAAGGGTATATCGGCTACTGACTGAAATACTGAAATGAAGTTCACTCCGAGGTTAAAGCTCCTCTTTCAGTGCTGGTGAGTCTGAAAATCAAGCAATGGTAACATGATATAAACAAAGGCTCTATGGTAAAGGGGAAGGCTTTGTCACCCCTCTCTTAAAGGGCCCCTACACCATTTGCCATGTAGGCTGTGTGGTTAGTATGTAGAGATGGCCAGAACACTTCGCCGGCGAGCAGTATTCTGCAAACATCGACTGTTCACATTCACAGCAAACACCGAACATTTGGCGTGTTCGATTTGCCCCCTATACATCATCATTGAGCTAAACTTTGACCCCTTACCTCACAGACAGCAGACACATGGCAGCCAATCAGCTAGCACCCCTTCCTGGACCCCCCACACCCCTATCAAAAAGCAGTTGCGGTGGCCATATTGGATCAATTCTCTGCTGGCTGGCTGCTGAATGTTAGTGAGAGCAGGGCCAGACTTGCTGCAGATATGTAGGGAAAGCATTAGCTAGGCCTGTGTTCTTTTTCCTCACTTGCTGTGAAAGCACCCCAAACAGCCCTTTTAAGGCCTAGCACATCGGTCTCCTGTGCTTTTTTGTTGTTGTTTTTTGTGTGTGACACCCCACAGCCCACTGACACCCAGAGCTTTGTGCACACTACTGCTGTTGCCCCATTAAATTACAGGTACAGAAAGACTCCAGAGACACTCCACAGCCCGCTGACACCCAGAGCTGTGCATAATGTGATTCCTGCCCTTTGGGGATTAAAACCTGACTCTGCATCAAGTCCGTAACTTTTGGTGGAACTTTTGGCCAGGGATGGTCGTAGTCAGCCAACTTCGCTATGCTGGAACTATGCGTAGCTTTACGCAATTACGCTTTGCCAAACTACGGCTTCAAAACCAAATAATTGCTTCATATGCATTTCGTAGAATACGCATACGTAGCGTAGTACATGCGGGCGCTTGTGCCATTATGCATAAAAATGTACGCATGAATTCCTTTGCAAAATGCTTGTAACGATAACTATTCTATGCGTACATTCTCCTTTCCAATGCGTAATTTTGTATGCATACAATCGTACGCGGAAAAATAGATGCAAATAACGCATTCATAGTTTACTTCGCAATACACATGACAACTACATGTAGGGACGTAAACTACGCGTAACTGTACTTTGCTACGCGCAAAATCGTACGAGTAGTTTTGAGACTTTGCCTACGAACTACGATGCGTAGATGCAAACTACGATGCGAAAATTCGCACTGGCGTAGTTTCTGCTCATTCCTGCTTTTGGCATGGATCCCCCTCCGGCATGCCACAGTCCAGGTGTTAGACCCCTTGAAACAACCTTTTCCATCACTTTTGTGGCCAGAAACAGTCTTTGTAGGTTTTTTAAAATTTGCCTGCCCATTGAAGTCTATGGCGGTTTGCCTGATTCGCTTGTTCGTGAACATTTTTTAGAAGTTCGCGTTCACCGTTTGCGAACGGAAAATTCTATGTTTGCAACATCTCTATTAGTATGGTTGACTCCCAGGCTATAACAGGCACCCCAGAGTCCACCCGAGGTCCGCCACTGCATGCCAGGCTGTCCGGGCATTGTGACTACCCGCTGGCCTGAGATGGATTAAGATGTAATGGGCCCCTTGGCAAGGTAGTGGATTTGGGTCCACTTGTGGGGCTTTGCGTAAGCTGGAGTGGAGAGAGGTCAAAGAAGGTGGCAGGTGGGCCCCTTGACACCCACTAGGCCCCAAGCACCTGCCTAGGTTGCCTGATGATTGTTCCTGCCCGGCCATTGGCCCAATAGATGTGCCCAGACGAAACATGTCACTTTTTTTGCTGTCGGGTAACACAATCATGTGTCAAATGCTGTGACACAAATGCGTTTGCAAATGCTGCCATTTGACTACATTAAAATTTCTTCCAAAAGACGCTTGTGGCAGATGGGATGCTGAACAGCCCGACAAGCGATTCAAACATCCGTCTGAAAGAAGCCCTGAATAATCATATATCAATTTTCAATGCTGATAAGAAAGACAAAAATGAAATTGGCACCTGACCAGTGGATGGAAGTCAGCTGTCATCAGGCAGCTAAGTTTAGCAGCGACGGATGGCGATCGTGGCGGGAGCGCACAGAAGCAGGCGGGTGAAATATACGTCCTGGGCTGGCAGAGATAAAGATGTCGATTTCACCAGCATGCATCCAGAAGAGGTTAAAGAAGAACTCCACTGACAATTACTTAATTTAAAAAAAAATTGCTTCGATTACAGTATTACTTTAGAAATTATGAAGCACTTTATAAATTATTTAGTTCCATTTTTTTCCATTGTAGAATGTTTCTGTGCCATTTTTCTCACCCTGATTTACATTCTGAAAGGTATCACTGAAGGAGTAGAGGCATCCTTCTTTATTGCTGTCAGATGCAGATCTGCAGAATGTTTGTAAGCTCAGTGTTCTGAAGCCAGTAGAAAAAAATACTTGTTCTCCCAGAATACTATAGGAGGTGAATCCTGCATGGATAAATAGCCTATCTTGTAAAAGTTACAGAATGGCATGGCCATTGGTTACATACCAATATTTCATCTGCAGATCTAAATGGGCCTTGCTCTCTCCTGGATATCTTTCTATGGCCCAGTGCACTCCAAAACCGCTAGCAGATCCGCAAAACGCTAGGCATTTTTGTGAACAGATTCCAGAGTGATTCTAGGCATGTTTAAAGACATTTTCTAAACATCTCTAGCGTTTTTTGAAGCGTTTTTGTGTAGCTGGAGCGATTACCAAAATCGCAAACGCAGGACATGCAGTATTTTTAGCCATTAGCGTTTCTGCAATGTAAACTATATAAACGCTGGAATAATCACTCGTCTAAACCTACACAGAGCGATTTTGCTAGCGTTTTGAAATTACCGCATTCTGGAATTTTAAAGGACCAATCAGAATTAAAAACGCTAATCGCTACACAATCGCTGGCAAAAACCTTGCACTTTTTAAAATCGCTAACAAAATCTCCAGAAAACGCTCATGACATCGCTTACAAACTGCTCATACAAAACTCTAGCGATTGCGATTAGCGATAGAGATTTGTAGTGAGTTCCAGGCCTAAGAATTTAGCTTTCATTACTGTGAGTACTGCCGGCGATTTGTGCTGGTTAGTTGAGTTCTGGATAACCTAGATTTTAATGTAATAATATACAGCAGTAAATACTGTAGAATGATATACACAGTATTTATGATACTGAAACCAGGATAATTACTGTAACAGTGGGTGTCCTGAATAATTTACTGCATTCTACTATATGTCACTACAGGGCCTCTTTAAGTTGCTTTTCTGGCCCTGTCCTGATGATACAAGGAAGTGGTAGTAAATTACCCACTGGTGCCCCAGAGAGCAGTAAAACCCTTGCTAATTACCTTCTTGTTTTTATGTAATATTTGACACAAGATTTGGCTGGGGTTCCTTAAAGAGAATCTGTACTCTAATATTCTTACAATAAAAAGCATACCATTCTATTCATTATTTTCTCCTGTGCCCCTCTGTGCTGTTTCTGCCACTCTCTGCTGCAATCCTGGCTTGTAATTAACAGTTTTAGGCAGTGTTTACAAACAAACTAACCAGCTTCTAATAGGTTCAGCTAAGCATAGTGTGTGAGTCATTCAGAGTGTGCAGGGGGCCTGCAGAGGGTGTGTATCGCTTCTACCAATCACAAGCAGCCCTGCACATTCCACACAATCAAGCTTTAGCCCGACAAACAGGACAGAGGAAAGATACATTGATTTATTACAGAGACAGTGCAGTTAGGAAAGACTGCAGTAAGCCAGAGCAGATTAGAACAGGCATAGGAACTTATAGGATAGAAAAACTAAGGCTGAAAAATTTGTTACAGAGTCTCTTTAAAGAGGAACTGTGATAATATATAGTAGAATGCAGCCTATTATCTTATATTATCTTATAGTATACCCACTTTTACATTACATATCCCGATTTTAGTATCAGAACCAAAAAAAAGAAACTTCCTATAGCTATATATTGCTTTACATTGGTATGTAGCCCTACCCTGCCACTGAGGCTTATGGTGTGTACACACTTGAAAGATTAATATGAATGTAGTATGAGAGCCATACTCTACACAGTCTATTCTACTGAGCTGAACTCCCCATCAGATAAAAATCTTTGCAAGATCCTGCACACAAAGATGCAGGAAAAGACTCATTGAAAAGATCAGCATCTGCAAAAGATCTGTACCTGCAAAAGATCAGTTCTTGCAAAATGCATTCATAGTCTATGATATCTGCAGATCCTCATACACACCTTGTTTAACAGACATTCAGCAAAAATAAGCAATTTTATGTATAATGTTATTTTGACTACAGTTCCTCTTTAAAGTGGTCCCGAGCTCTTGCAAAAAACAGACTGAAAAGTGTTCACTTCACAAAGAAATGCTGTAGCAATCAGCTGCACTAAGCTGTGCTTGTTTATTTAGCTCCAGTTGAGTGTAACAAGTGTGTAATCAGTATGCATTACTCACAGCACCTCAAGCTGGCATTGCTGGCTGTTCAGGAAAAGACAAATGCTTTAACCCTTCCTTAGCTCCCTGAAAGTTCATTAAGTAATTTTTCAGGATGTTTTTAGTGCATTTTAACAATTATTGGTACTTATCCGTTAGCCGGGCGCATCCGGCAGGTGGCGCTAATTACTATTCCCCCTCCAGGCCGACATGGATCGTAGGGAAAGATGTAACTCTGGTGGAGTTTTGTCGCCACCTGCCAGATGCGCCCGACTAACGGATAAGTACCCAATTATTTTTTTTTTCATTGATTGTGTTCATACTGTGCCTAATCTTTTAGGCTGCTTTCACATCTGGACGTTACGTTTTATGCGACGTTAAGGTGGCACAACGTGCCCCTAATGCAACGCATGGTGGTGTTGAAGTTGGACGTTATATAGAGGCGCGTTATGCGTCTCTTGGTGCGTCATTTTCGTTCCATACTGATAGAATGAAAACGGCGCATGCGTCAAATTGTTTTAAAAAAAAAAAACATTACTGAACATGTGCAAACATTCTAACGCAGCTAAATACGAGTATAATGCACAGCATGCTGCACTTTAATTTAACGTGCAGCCTTATATTCCAACACAACGTGTGCACTGTGAACAAGCCCATTGATTTTTCATTGCTGTGAGTTGTTCTGCGTTACGGGCTGCTGTACCATGCGACTTTAATGTCCTGATGTGAAAGCAGCCTTAGGGCCCGTTCACACTTATAATTGCAAAACGTAATCGCCGGCGTTTTGCGAGAGTGATTTTTCCGGTAGCGGTTTGCCATGAGCGTGAATCGCGCGATTCACGCTCAGGTGAGAATGGGCCCTTAGAGCAGAGAGATAGTTTTGAGCTCAGATCCACTTCAATGAATGCATAATGTAGAGACCTGAAATTATGTCCACAAATTTGTGTTGTGTGTGTGTGTGCGCGTGCGTGCGTGCGTGCGCAGTGTGTGTGTGGTGTGAGTGCTTGGGTGTGTGTTTGTGTGGTGTTTGTGTGGTGTGTGTGTGTGTCTGTGTCTGTGTGTGTGTGTGTGTGTGTGTCTGTGTCTGTGTGTGTATGTGTGTGTCTGTGTGGTGGGTGGAATTCATAATGTAAAATGGGCAGAGACAATTATAAGAAAGACATGAAATAGATGACATGCAGAGGGCTTGACTGAAAACAATTGCTAAGTGTCCAATCGCGGCTTAACGGCGACATAAATATTGATTTTCTGCAGCTGGCTGGGGAATTGGAAACATTCTCCCCTGTGAATGAATATCTGCTCGAATGCTAAACAGATCGCAGCCCCTCCTTATTTTATTGTCTGCAATTTACATTTCATCACTCAATTAAAACAACTTTATTTGCTCCACTAAATCTGAGATACAGATGAAATAATTCACACGTTGTCACAGCCAAAAGTCCATTAATTTCCATGGAAACATAACACATAGATCGCAGTCAGTCCTTTAACGGGTGATTTTAATCTTTTAATATGTTGATTTGCAAATAGTGTCAGAGCTACTCATTTATTTAAAGCGGACATGAACTTAGAACTTCCTCTCCGCTCTAAAAGAAACAAGGGGTAGCACCCTTTCACCAAGGGTGGACTTGAGAATGTAGCAAGGTTAAAACAGAGGCGCCAAATAAAGGGTAAAATAGTTAAAATTCATTTTAAAAAAGGAGGTAGTAGTGGCCTCCTTAGTAAGTGGACACCGAATAGGTTGATTTAATAGCCAACATAAAAATGTATTGGTACACTGAAGTAGGAAATTGCACCCGACACCCGGCTGTTTATCTTGAGGGTTGGCCTCTCTGCAGGGGCTTGTATACGTAATGACAATGCTTCACTTAATCCACACACTCCTCCATAGGCTGTAAAGGTCATAACATGAGACGTGCAGCAAGTACAGTAGTGCAGAGCACAACTAAAGGACATACAGCACACAAGGAGAAAACTGTGCACCTGTCTCTTTAAGACCTTTTATTCAGTAGACAGCATACAGCTACGAATACAACAGTTTGACAAGTAGTAAAGATGCATCAAACCTGGGTGGTTGAGGGTGTCTTGGTGAGCTGGGAAGGGTGACCAGGGGGTGAACACCCCCTCCACCACCTAGGTTTGATGCATCTTTACTACTTGTCAAACTGTTGTATTCGTAGCTGTATGCTGTCTACTGAATAAAAGGTCTTAAAGAGACAGGTGCACAGTTTTCTCCTTGTGTGCTGTATAAAAATTTATTGAAACACTCCACAATGCAACACATTTTGCAGGATCAAACCCGCTTCATCAGGCACTAACGGGAGCAATAACTAGTACTGGCCAACAAAAGAGATGATTCCTGGTGGTTGACTTGAGACACTAACCGCCAAGGCTCTGCAATGAGACCAGTAGCCCGATGGTGCAGTATCGTTAATTGGTATGAGTAAGATATACTCACAAGGGTGGGTTGCACTCCTGCAACCACCGACAGAGCTTATGGGAAATTAACCATTCCCATTCGGTTTCCCAGATCCGCTTGGAAAGTGCTGGTGGTCGGTCGCTTTCTTAGGTCTTTGGACACGTGGTGTACCATATACTACCCCGAAGGGTTGTACTACAACTAAGAAAACTTGTTGGAGGCACCTAGAATATAATTATCTTAAATCATAAGGTATAACAGTAATTTGGTCTTACCTCCATAAATGGAAAAACCATATGAGTAAAAGTTTTTAATGATGCACAAAAAAGACAACACATTTCACGGGTACTGGCCCGTTTCCTCAGGTCATTAACAAAGTGCCTAAGTCTGTAGCAGTCACATTTGTGGGTGCCTCTTTTCAATCTCTGCCAGTAACAAAACCTGTTCCACCATCCGTTCTGCTCCACTGACCCGCATGTAAACCGAGAGGGGGCAACTTTTCAGCACATTTTTTGTGCTAAAAAATTAGGCTTATATGTGAGTATATACAGTATGTCTGCTTTCATATACTTCTCATTTCAGGTTACCTTTAAGAATGTTAATTAGAGGCAAAATGATCCTTCTTTCGTTTTGTCAGTCTGTGGCCACTGCGCCTGCGCAGCCCTGGCCGCACGCATCCTCGTTTCGTGCAATTTTCACAAAATTTCATGTAAATTTGGCAGTGAATAGCAAAGCCCCAATACATGGTAGTGACACCCAAATTGCTACATATTTTAAGGAAAATAGTGGGTATATGTAAAAAAAAAAATTAAAGAATTTTCTAAAAACAACTTGTCGTTTTTGAGAAAATCGATTTAAAAAATACAATGAAAAAATGTTTTTAAACAAAAAAAATGACAGTAAAAAAAACATTTTTCATTGCATATTTAAAATCGATTTTCTCAAAAACGACGTCTTTTCGAAATAATAAAATTGTTGCCTCGTACCCAATATTCTCCTTAACATATGTACCAATTTTGCTAGCAATAGCATGTATGGGGACTTTGCTATTAACCGCTAAAGTCGCACACATTTTTGCGAAGAAATTAAGCGAAAATGTACGCAAAATTATGGTATACTACTATTACATATGAAATCAATTATGATTTTCCCTGAAATTTTGCATTACGATTACTGTGCATAAATGCGAATTGCAAAATTTCCACCCACCACTGCTTCCTAGTGCAGCCATGCAGAGCGGCGGCAGGGAGCAGTTACGGTTACCTGTTCCGCACGTCTTCTTCTCTTCCTCCACCCGAGGCTCTGAACTTCCAACATGTCTTCTGGGTCCCCATCACATCCGATCACATGATGTGACATGTGATCGGGATCCAGGAGACCGTGTCAGCGTTACAGTGCCACCCGATGGTGGAAAAGGGGTGATGGAAAAGACTCTTCCATCACCCCTCTTCCACCACCAGGTAATGCTGACTTGGTGTCCTTGATCCTGAGTCATATCATGTGATCGGAACCGAGAAGACATGTCAGGATTACATCGCCGCCGCTGTGGAGGAAGAAGAAGCCGATCCACCCGTCCGGACAGGTAAGTATAAAAGCTCCCTGCCGCCCACTCTGCATACCCTGCCAGGCTGAGTAAGGCACAGTTCCTCTGCAGCCCAAAAAAATAGGCTACTAAAGGGTTAATGGGCGCCTTCAACGGTGCCCAAATGTAATGGCGGGTATCGTGCCCAGATTTACGGGACCCAGCTGGATGACATATTCTCCAGCACTTTTCACTGTTCTTTAGTTATCACGTGATTTATTGATTTCTTTGAAATGACAGTATATTCCATCTACTCGCTGTCTACTGCATGATCTCTACAAAAGAGAGAGATGCATCAGAGGGTACTGGATAGAGCCTATATGTAATCTATATAGCACTTCAGACGGGTCTACTTGAAAAGGGCGCCTGGAAAAAAGGGCGCCTGGTGAAGCCCATATATGACAAATTCGGATACAAAAAAGGCGCCTGGTGTAGCCCATATACCAACTTCGGCTACAAAGGGCGCCTGGTGTAGCCCATATAACAACTTCGGCTACAAAGGGCACCTGGTGTAGCCCATATATGCTGAATTTGGCTACAAAGGGCACCTGGTGTAGCCCATATATGTCATATAGTTTTAGTGTATAAAAAGGATGCTGTTATAGGCAAAATTTGTTGGGCTATAAAAGGGCTCTAGATGTAGCTGAGAAAAGTGATTGCTATGACCTAATGTCTCCCTACTCTCACACAGAACCCTCCCTTAACCCTTACTCCACTGGTGGGGCCTAACCCTAAGACCGCCCAGGTGGTGCCTAACCCTAAGACCGCCCAGGTGGTGCCTAACCCTAAGACTCCCCCAGGTGGTGCCTAACCCTAAGACTCCCCCAGGTGGTGCCTAACCCTAAGACACCCCAGGTGGTGCCTAACCCTAAGACCCCCCCACCCGAGGTGGTGCCTAACCCTAAGACACCCCTGGCAGTGCCTAACCCTAAGACCCCCCCAGGTGGTGCCTAACCCTAAGACACCTCTGGTGATGCCTAACCCTAAGACCCCAAAGGTGGTGCCTAACCCTAAGACCCCCCAGGTGGTGCCTAACCCTAAAACCCCTCAGGTGGTGCCTAACCCTAAGACCCCCCAGGTGGTGCATAACCCTAAGACCCCCCAGGTGGTGCCTAACCTTAAGACTCCCCAGGTGGTGCCTAATCCTAAGATTCCCCTGGTGGTGCCTAATCCCCAGAATCAAAAACCTTGTAGTCGAAAATCTTGCAACCGAATAAAAAATATGGGCTACAAAGGGGTGCGCTACTGTAGCTAAAAACCTTGAAGCTGAAAAAAATATGGGCTACAAAAGAGTGCCCTTCTATAGCCGAAATCCTTGTAGCCAAAAAAAAATATGGGCTACAAAGGGGTGCCCGCTTGTAGCCTATATCAAAACGCCCTTTTCACCACCTTTTAGCCCATATTTCCAGACATAACATTGATGTCTATGGAGACGCCATTTTCATACAGGCAGCTCAGGCGCCCTTTTCAACTGATCCCTTTCAGACTTCTCTTCTCCTTTATCCAGCTGTGTGCTTCAGTTCGTTCCTGGGCTGAGCACTGGACACAGCTGCTTTCATCATGTTGCAATACCACTTATCCGCTTAGTTTATTGTTCTCTGGTTTTACAAGAACTTATTCCCCCTTTTTGCTGTGTTTGTTCATTTCCCACGCATAGGAGGAAGAAAACATTAATCTGCTATTATTGTTGTTACATGGACTAATTAACCTGTGGAACAGCTGTCTCTCTGTTTTGATGGCACAGTAATTGCATCAGAAACTCTATTGCTAAGATCCCGATGATAAAAAGTATTTCTGTTTCATTAGCGAACTGGTTGCGGAGCAGAGACTGATGTTCTCTGGGGATAATGTGTCAACTTTGATGGGCTTGTTTGCGAAATTTCTCAATAGTATTGAAATTGCACGGGATTGTGAGGCTTCCGTAAAGGCCAAACTGGCCCGTGATATTTTAGATCTTTCCAAAAATGATATTTCACATTTTAGGAAAACAATATGCACTGATGTCAAAAGGTGAAGTAAATAACAAAAAAATCTTTCCAAGGGTGTCTTATCAGTCCTTAAATCAGATTTATATTCTGGCATACAATAAAATGATGTCACCCAACTCTTTTCTGTTAAACCAACCTACCTTTGTTCCAAAGTAATGTCAGCTACTCCAGTCTTAAAAAGACACTGAAGCAAAAAATAAAAAAAATATATAGTGAATTGGTTGTGTAGTACGGATAATTACTAGAACATTAGTAGCAAGCAAAGAAAATATTCTCATATTTTTATTTTTAGTTTTTGAGTTATATAGTTGTTGTTTTTTTTATAACATTGCATCATTCTCTAATATGTGCAGTTTACACACTACTCAGCATTCTAAATGATTTTACAGAGCAGGCTAATGAACTTTTGACCTGCCCTCTGCAGAAAAAAAAAAACTATACAGTGACTGACGCTTGAGATAATAAGCTTCAGAAGACAGAGCTCTCTGCGCTCTGCTCAATGGCTCTTTCGCACAGATAACAACTGGAGTTTCTTAACTCATCCTGTACTGGAAACTATATTAGACTTATGTCTCTGCTCCTAATGTTTTATGTCTTAGCTGTACTACACATACAAATCATTATATCATATATATTTTTTTCGCTTCAGTGTCTTTTTAATGAAGCTAAGAAAGGGCAGGACAAGTAACAGGACAGACAAGTCTATGTGTAAGTTACACCTAACTTCTGTAGAATTTTGTGAGTGGGGATTTAAAGAGGAACCATAACCAAGGATTGAACTTCATCCCAATCAGTAGCGGATATCCCCTTTTCCCTTAAAAAAAATCTTTACTTTTTCTCCAATAGATTATCAGCAGCGTGATCGTTGTTTACTTCCCGGGAGGCATGGCAGTAGGTCCAAATAATTTCGCAGTTCAGAGGTCTCTATCAGACGCTGACAATAACGTGGCTGAAGATGTCCCGCTGTGCCCGGATTACACTGACGCGCGGCTCATCCGGGGAGAAAAAGAAAGAAGAGCCGCATGCATAAGCGAAATTATTTGGACCTACTGCCATGCCTCCCGGGAAGTAAACAACGATCACGCTGCTGCTGGAGCCGCTCGGGGGACACGCTGGCAAACACACACAGGCATCGCAGATGATTGCAGCGGCTGCTGCTATGCCACCCAAGAAGTCCTAAACGCTGATTGCACTGCCGCCGCTCCGGGGACAAGTTTGGACAATGGAAACAGCATACAGATCATTGCAGCAGCTGCTGCTATGCTGCGATGGAACACCGCACGGACAGGTATATTGTTACATTCGGACTATAAGACGCAGTAACTTTTTCTGCCCACTTTTGGGAGAGCGTCTTATAATCCGAAAAATACGGTAAGTTGGCACAAAATTACGTAAAATTACAAATTGATTACACAAAATGTATTCATTTACAAACCGTTATTATGGATGGGCGTAATTGCAAAAGTGTACGCAAAATTTCCGTAATCGTAATTAGCTGATACCGATCATCACTAGAAGCAAGTGATGCCTTCTCCCCTTCCCCATTGTAGACACCCATGGTCCCAATATGCTTCCTTTCTGTACATACAGAAGAAGCTCTAGACTATAAAGCTGCCCATACACCTAACAATTTTGCCGCAGCGGCAGCACCACAGATTGTGATCGGTTTCATGCTGAAATCGATTCACAATCTGTTTGCAGTAAAGGCAGTCATACGATCCCTCTCTGATCAGATTCGATCAGAGAGGGATCTATCTGTTGGTCGAATCTGATGGCAAATCGACCAGTGTATGGCTACCTTAAAAGTTTCAAACTTGAGTATTGTTACATATAATGCTGGGTTTACACCATACAATTTTCTGTTAGATTTACCTGCCAGATAGATAAAGTTTAACATGTTGGAAATGTATCTATCTTACGATCTATCTGCCGAGCAATTCGGCATTGTTCTACTCAGCAGGAGATAAACAGAAGACAATGCACCAGAGATAATGACCATTCTCTACAGAAAATAATCGAATTATGCATTCTAACAGAAAATCTAACAGAAAAAGCTAACAGAAGAATCTAACAGAAAATTGTATGGTGTAAACCCAGCATAATCAAACAAAGATAAAATATGAGCTGTGCTTCAGTAAGATAGCAGAACTGAAAGAAGATAATGGTCTTATTTTGGATGTTGTTATGCTTGACAGCGAAGGTCAGCTTAGATATGTTTAGAGTATTGCACCATATCATAACTGGCAGTCATTACCACGCCGCTGGCCTCCAGCAGGACACCATCCCAGCACATATTAAAGGCTCAGACATTCTCTAGGACAATAAGGACACTCAAGATCATCAGAAACAATCAAATGTCAAGTAGCGGAAGTTAACTTTCACAGTAAGACTTTATTGCACTTTGCTAAAACAGAGTTTTAGGGCGTACAGTGTGGCTTGCAGAAGTATTCGGCCCCCTTGAAGTTTTCCACATTTTGTCACATTACTGCCACAAACATGAATCAATTTTATTGGACTTCCACATGAAAGACCAATACAAAGTGGTGTACACGTGAGAAGTGGAACAAAAATCATACATGATTCCAAACATTTTTTACAAATTAATAACTGCAAAGTGGGGTGTGCGTAATTATTCGGCCCCAGCCCCATTTTGGTCTGAGTGAATTCAGTTGCCCATAGACATTGCCTGATGAGTGCTAATGACTAAATAGAGTGCACCTGTGTGTAATCTAATGTCAGTACAAATACAGCTGCTCTGTGACGGCCTCAGAGGTTGTCTAAGAGAATATTGGGAGCAACAACACAATGAAGTCCAAAGAACAGACCAGACAGGTCAGGGATAAAGTTATTGAGAAATTTAAAGCAGGCTTAGGCTACAAAAAGATTCCCAAAGCCTTGAACATCCCACGGAGCACTGTTCAAGCGATCATTCAGAAATGGAAGGAGTATGGCACAATTGTAAACCTACCAAGACAAGGCCATCCACCTAAACTCACAGGCCGAACAAGGAGAGCGCTGATCAGAAATGCAGTCAAGAGGCCCATGGTGACTCTGGACGAGCTGCAGAGATCTACAGCTTAGGTAGGGGAATCTGTCTATGGGACAACTATTAGTCGTGCACTGCACAAAGTTGACCTTTATGCAAGAGTGGCAAGAAGAAAGCCATTGTTGTTAACAGAAAAGCATAAGAAGTCCTGTTTATAGTTTGCCACAAGCCATGTGGGGGACACAGCAAACATGCGGAAGAAGGTGCTCTGGTCAGATGAGACCAAAATGGAACTTTTTGGCCATAATGCAAAACGCTATGTGTGGCAGAAAACTAACACTGCACATCACTCTGAACACACCATCCCCACTGTCAAATATGGTGGTGGCAGCTCTGAGGGTGCTTCTCTTCAGCAGGGACAGGGAAGCTGGTCAGAGTTGATGGAAAGATGGATGGAGCCAAATACAGGGCAATCTTGGAAGAAAACCTCTTGAAGTCTTCCAAAGACTTGAGACTGGGGCGGAGGTTCACCTTCCAGCAGGACAAGGACCCTGAACATAAAGTCAGGGCAACAATGGAATGGTTTAAAACAAAACATATCCATGTGTTAGAATGGCCCAGGCAAAGTCCAGATCTAAATCCAATCGAGAATCTAATCTGACTGAACTGGAGCTGTTTTGCAAAGAAGAATGGGCAAGGATTTCAGTCTCTAGATGTGCAAAGCTGGTAGAGACATACCCTAAAATACCAGCAGCTGTAATTGCAGCAAAAGGTGGTTCTACAAAGTATTGACTCAGGGGGCCGAATAATTACGCACACCCCACTTTGCAGTTATTTATTTGTAAAAAATGTTTGGAATGATGTATGATTTTCGTTCCACTTCTCACGTGTACACCACTTTGTGTTGTCTTTCACGTGGAATTCCAATAAAATTGGTTCATGTTTGTGGCAGTAATGTGACAAAATGTGGAAAACTTCAAGGGGGCCGAATACTTGTGCAAGCCACTGTACTTGGAATTGATCTATTCCAGTTTAAAGGACATCCGAGGTGACATGTTACATAATTAGATAGACATGTGTATGTACTGCAAAGCACACAGATAACTATGCTGCATTGCTTTTTTTTCTTTCATTGCCTGAAAGAGTTAAACATTAGGTATGAAAGTGACAGCTTCTGTCCAGATCGGGACCGGGTCGGACTATAGCATAATGCTCACTGATGAGGAATTATAGCCATAACACGTTTTCCTGGCAGTAAATGGCTTCTAAGAGCAGAAAAGAGATAAGAAGGGTCAATATTTCATAGCTTTGAGTTCTGGCATACTTCAATGAATGTGTTATTGAGCAGAGACAATGAAACCGTAATAACTTAAAAAGTAGATTTACATTTAAAATAAAACTGTTGGATGTCTTAAAGAGACACTGAAGCGAAAAAAAAAATTATGATGTTATGATTTGTATGTGTAGCACAGCTAGGAAATAAAACATTAAGATCAGATACATTAGTCTAATTGTTTCCAGTACAGGAAGAGTTAAGAAACTCCAGTTGTTATCTCTATGCAAAAAAAAGCCATTAAGCTCTACAGACTTTCATAAGTCCTGGAGAGGGCTGTCTTCTGACTTTTGTTATCTCAACTGTTTTCTTTTTCTCTGCCAGAGGAGAGGTCATTAGTTCACAGACTGCTCTAAAAGAATCATTTTGAATGCTGAGTGTTGTGTAATCTGCACATATTAGAGAATGATGCAATGTTAGAAAAAACACCATATACCGGAAAATAAAAATATGAGAATATTTTCTTTGCTGCTAATCTTCTAGTAATTATTCATAGTACACAACCAATTCATTATATCATATTTTTTTCACTTCAGTGTCTCTTTAAAAAGTCATTTTTATGAGGAGGAGGATAGATACTATTTTCTTTATCTCATCAGTTTATTTTCACCCCGGATGTCCTTTAACTGTAACTCTACTTTTACTAAACAAACCTGTATTAGCTGTGCCAGCAGCAGTAACAGCCACTGATTAGCAGCCACCACTATGCAAGCAGCAGTAACAGCCACTGATTAGCAGCTGCCACTATGCCAGCAGCAGTAACAGCCACTGATTAGCAGCCGCCACTGTGGCAGCAGCAGTAACAGCCATTGATTAGCAGCCACGACTGTACCAGCAGCATTGACAGCCATTGATTAGTAGCCAAGCAGTAACGGTCACTTATTAGCAGCTGCCACTATGCCAGCAGCAGTAACAGCCACTGATTAGCAGCTGCCACTGTGTCAGCAGCTGTAACAGCCACTGATTAGCAGCTGCCACTATGCCAGCAGCAGTAACAGCCACTGATTAGCAGCTGCCACTGTGTCAGCAGCTGTAACAACCCCTGATTAGCAGCTGCCACTATGCCAGCAGCAGTAACAGCCACTCATTAGCAGCTGCCACTATACCAGCAACAGTAACATCCACTGATTAGCAGCTGCCACTATACCAGCAGCAGTAACATCCACTGATTAGCAGCTGCCACTATGCCAGCAGCAGTAACATCCACTGATTAGCAGCTGCCACTATGCCAGCAGCAGTAACAGCCACTCATTATCAGCTGCCACTATACCAGCAGCAGTAACATCCACTGATTAGCAGCTGCCACTATACCAGCAGCAGTAACATCCACTGATTAGCAGCTGCCACTATGCCAGCAGCAGTAACAGCCTAATGGCAATCAGCAAATTGTGTTTTATTTTGCCTGTTAGGCCCCCCAGCACTCTCAAGAAAGGCAATATGGCCCTTGGCCTTAAAAATGTGGACACCCCTGATGTAGAGAATTTCAGTATATGATAAATGATAAGTCCTGCTTTCTGCTTTTTAAGTAGCATTGCTGGTGTGTCAGTTTGTGCATCCTGACTATGGTCAATCTGTTGTACAGTAAGTAACCAATAAATCTGAGGAGTGTGTGTGTGTGTGTGTGTGTGTGTGTGTGTGTGTGTGTGTGTGTGTGTGTGTGTGTAGGTGTAGGTAGAGTTGAGCCGAAATTTTCGTAATTTCGCATTACTATAATTATGCATGCGAAATTTGCGATTACGATGCGAAATTACGGTAGCGTAATTGCCATTAAAATCGTAATTGAAAATACCGTAAGCGTAATTTTCAACGCGTAATTTCGCGTTTCATTCATGCCGTAATTTCGCATTAAACGCTACCGTATTTTCGCGTTAAACCGTAACGCTCCGTATAATGTAAAAAAGCTGCCAACTTTAAGGGTTAATAGCAAAGCCCCCTTAAATGCCAAAAGCCTCAAATTTGGAGAATATATTAAGGAGATCAGGAGGAATAAGAGGAAATTTTTTTTTTTCAAAAAGACCTTATAGTTTTTGAGAAAATCGATGTTAAAGTTTCAAAGTAAAAATGTATACATTTAAAAACCCGTCGACTTTAACGGTTAATAGCAAAGCCTGCTTAAAGTTTAGGAACACCAAATTCCCAGGGTATATTAAGGGGATCAGTGGGAATAAGAGGAACATTTTTTTTTTCAAAAAGACCTTATAGTTTTTGAGAAAATCGATTTTTAAGTTTCAAGGGCAAAAATGTCTTTTAAATGCGGAAAATGTCAGTTTTTTTTTGCACAGGTAACAATAGTGTATTATTTTTCATAGATTCCCCCAAGTGGGAAGAGTTTTACTTACTTCGTTCTGAGTGTGGGAAATATAAAAAAAAAACGACGTGGGGTCCCCCCTCCCAGACCTCTTTAACCCCTTGTCCCCCATGCAGGCTGGGATAGCCAGAATGCGGAGCACTGGCCGCGTGGGGCTCCGCACCCTGACTATACCAGCCCGCATGGTCCATGGATTGGGGGGTCTCGGAAGGGGAGGGGCAGCCAAGCTTTCCCCTCCCCCTCCGAGCCCTTGTCCAATCCAAGGACAAGGGGCTCTTCTCCACCTCCGATGGGCGGTGGAGGTGGAGGCCGCGATTTCCTGGGGGGGGGGTTCATGGTGGAATCTGGGAGTCCCCTTTAAAAAGGGGTCCCCCAGATGCCCACCCCCCCTCCCAGGAGAAATGAGTATAGAGGTACTTGTACCCCTTACCCATTTCCTTTAAGAGTTAAAAGTAAATAAACACACAAACACTTAGAAAAAGTATTTTAATTGAACAAAAAACATAACCACGAAAAAAGTCCTTTAATATTCTTAATTAACCATTAATACTTACCTGTCCCTTTAAATAAATGATCCCTCGAAATAGCCTCGGAAATGTTCTATCAGTTACAATGTAACAAAGTTATTACAATGTAACAACTTTGTTACATTGTAACTACGCCGCACCTGACGTCACTCGCCGCTCAGCCGCCGCATACGCGTCTGCGCTGCACGGACCCGACAGAGCTCTGAGCTATATAGCTCAGAGCTCTGAGAAGCATCTTTGAATTTGGGCTCCAAGGAGCCCCATTGGTCCTTAGCAGACCAATGGGGTTCCTTTAAATCAGAAGGAACTATTCCCACTGATCCCCTTAATATACCCTAGGAATTTGGTGTTCCTAAACTTTAAGCAGGCTTTGCTATTAACCGTTAAAGTCGGCGGTTTTTAAATGTATACATTTTTACTTGTAAACTTTAACATCGATTTTCTCAAAAACTATAAGGTCTTTTTGAAAAAAAAAATTTCCCTCTTATTCCTTCTGATCTCCTTAATATATTCTCCAAATTTGAGGCTCTTAGCATTTAAGGGGGCTTTGCTATTAACCCTTAAAGTCGGCGGCTTTTTTACATTATACGGAGCGTTACGGTTTAACGCGAAATTACGGTAGCGTTTAATGCGAAATTACGGCATGAACAAATACCCATTGTAATGCGAAAATTACGCTTACGCGAAATTTCGCGAAATCCTTCTTCATTACGATTATGTACTTACGGCCATAATCGTAATTACACTAATTACGCGAAATTTCGTGAAATCGTAATTACGTCATTACGCTCATCTCCAGGTGTAGGTGTGTGTGTGCGTGTGTGTGTGTAGGTGTAGGTGTGTGTGTGTGTGTGTGTGTGTGTGTGTGTGTGTAGGTGTAGGTGTGTGTGTCTGTGTGTGTGGTGTGTATGGTGTGTATGGTGTGTGTGGTGTGTGGTGTGTGTGTGTGTGTGTGTGTGTGTGGTGTGTGTGTGTGTGTGTGTGTGTGTGTGTGTGTGTGTGTGTGTGTGTGTAGTGTGTGTGTGTGTGTGTGTGTGTAGTGTGTGTGTGTGTTGTGTGTGTGTGTGTGTAGTGTGTGTGTGTGTGTGTGTGTGTGTGTGTGTGTGTGTGGTGGGAGGGGGGGGTGTGGGTAACACAGTCTGCAGAACTCTGTTAAGCTGATGCCTGCACTTTTACACATGTTAAAGGAGATTCATACTATTATATACATATATACATATGATCAGGGCCATAAGGCACTGTAGGCATGTGCCTACAGGTGCTTAAAGATGGAAAGGCGGCTAACTCCCCTTCCCAAGTGCCCCCTTCCATCCTTCCCTATGCAGAGTACAGATGGGAGAGAGGTTATTTACCCTGCTCTCGGCATTTCACTGACAAGATCTCCCTTAAGTGAGGGTACCTCTAGCTACCTAATACTTTGGGTCACGTCTAGCTACTTAATATTGAGGATGCTTCTGGCTACCTGATACTAAGGGACACCTGTAGCTACCTATGATGGGCAAGGGACGTAAGGGAGGAGTGACAGCTGGGCCAGCTAGCATACTTGCGGTGCAGTTTGGTGGATGTTTGTAGGTTCATGGAGGGCGAAATCTAAGGTGCCAGTACATTTGTGCCTATAGGCTCCTGTGAGGTAAATCCAGGCCTGCATATGATGATGATGATGATGATGATGATGATGATGATGATGATGATGATGATGATGATGATGACGATGATGATGATGATTGATTGATTGATGTATGTATAAAGGGCCAACATATTCCCAAGGAGCTGTAAAAAGTAAGAAACCAACATGGGGTACATACTAATACAGACAATGGTATACACCAAATATGGGCACTGGTACAAAAATACAGAATTGGTAATTACAGTGACAAATGTAATATGATGAATAAAGTGTATTAAAAATGGCAAGACTCAAAATAAACAACAAAATCCAAAACACAAAAGAGGTGAAAGGGGGAACAGTCTAAGTTACAACCAACTATTGAGTTAACACACACGTTCTGTGCCTGCTTTTTTCATAACAAACTACTGTGCTTCTGTTCTAAATTCAGAGTCAAACTTTGTATTAAATGGAATGTATGAGGCTGCATACTGTGTAAACAAATAGCCCCCCCCCCCCTCCTTTGTTGTAAAAAAAAAAGTATGAGTGATAAGACATAGACAAGGGATAAGAAATGATTTCCTGAGCAGCACCCTCTGATTCAAGTCATAAGTAAGTGCTTGTATTTAGGTAACAAAATATTGATTTGTTGACAGGAGTCCAACCGCGCTAGACTAACATCTCCCGGTTAACAAAACTACCTTCAGCCCAGAATGTGTAAAAAGTGACAGGCCTCCTTTAACCTGGAAGCCCTTTACAAAAGCCGCCTTTCAACGGATACACTATAGTAACGAAGTTCTAAAGCCAGTTATTATGAATACAAAAAAGTAAACCAAGCTAGCGGGAGCATTTCAGAGCAATGGAAAGTATAAAAAGCCGTTGTACCGCAGACTGAAATGAATCCACACTATTCATCATGTGTCTCTCCTCTCGTAACCTGTCAACCTTTTGCCGCATTTATGTTTTTGCATTTGTGTGCTTCTTTTGTATTGAAACGCATTTGTATCCTGACTTCAAATAGTCAGTTGTCATCACCTCCTGAAACCTTTTTGTAAGCCCCTAAAACAAAATAAAATCTGCACAGCGGTTACCTTTTCAATCTCAAAGATTTAATGTGTTTTCTCCAGAGTGGTGTCTATAGTAGTTTTTTTTTTTTCACAAAAGCGAGAGACTTAGGCCTCGATTCATAAAGCATTCCCGCATGCGGGAATGCAGAAAACGGCACACTTTACCGACCACACAGCAAGATCTGTATTCATAAAGGCTTTTCCGCATGAAAAGCCGACATTCGCGAGCAAAGTGATAAATCACCGCCTTGCACGGTGATTATCACAGCAAAAGTAACAAGTGGTCAATTCATAAAAATTAGAGGTAGCGGTATGCGGACGGGTATTACCGCTACCTCTGATGTGGCGAGAAGCGTGCGGAATCCGTTGCAGTGAATGGGACAGACCTCCCAAGCAGCTGCAGAGAGAACACCGCACGGAGGGATTCCGCCTGCTTCTCCAGCTTCCGCATGTCTCCCGACAGCCTAACGCCTGCCTACAGCGGAGTATCTCCGCACGCCTGTCACAACAGGCAACATTTTTATGAATTACCACCCTGAAGGCGGAAATACCGACAGCGGTGTTTCCCCGCTCGACTTTCCCCGCTCGCAGGCACTTTTATGAATCGAGGCCTTAATATTGTAGTCTCGGGTTTCCATTTTTTACTTGCTATACCACACTGAAGGTTATTTACGCTAGCCTCTGGCTTTCCTACCTGTAGGCTTCAGTGAACTGTAATGTATATGTCATGTGAGAGCAGGGCCGTTTTATGGATTAGGAAATCCGGTGATGGCCAAGGCGACATGCTGATTATATCTCAGAAGTCAGCAATAGGGATGAGCATTGATATGCAAATACTTCTGAGTTTATGCAAATGTATGTAAATGTTTATGCAAATATACACAGCTTGAAAATGGAACAATCATTTTAAACCTAGTGGGGACTTCATTGATCCATTATCAAGCTGCATATATTTGCATACAAATTTACATACATTTGCATAAACTAGGAAATATTTGCATCTCATTGATCATCCCTAGTCAGCAAAATATCTCCCTCCCCCTGCATTGACATCCCCTATTAGTGCTTATGTTGCCTTCCACTATCTTTTTAAATAAAAAATAAAATACTGTATATACAAAAAATGTAAAATTTGACTTTTGAGTGAAAAGGCCATTAAAAATATTTTTATTTTTTTTTACATTTTTGTGAATCTTTGAGCTAAAAGGATCTCCATGCTTTCCGAAAATTTTCACTGTAAAAAAATGCGTTTTCGCAAATCTTCGCATCAGAAAGAAAAATGTATATTTTTTCTTTTTTACCATTTTGTGAAACACAATGTATTTTGCAAATATTTTCTCAAAAATCAAAAATAGCATCTTTGATGCGAAAATCTGCTCCTGCTGTATCCCCTCTGCTTCCTACCAAACAGTATTATAGTAATGTGCTACCTGGGGGGAGCAGCAGAGACGGGAGGCTTGGGATTGGGAAGATGGCGGACAGCAGTGCAAGGCTGTGAGCAAGAACAGGAAATGTAAATAAAGTACTCACCAGCAAGCTCTCCTGCATGCTCTGCAGGGTGACCAGGAGCACTATTAGGGGGGGAGCACAATTAGGGGGGAACTATTAAAGTGAACCTGAAGTAGATAATAAAAAAGGTAGATATCGATGTAGAAGAAAGGGTTCAGGTACAATAGAGCTTTCCCGGTCCTCTCTATGTCACCACTGTGAAGGTAATCGACCAGGAGGTCAAACACCTCTTCAGTAACGGGGCCCCAAACACTACTTCACTCCTTTCCATCCTTCATATCAGTTGTTTTTGTGGCTATACTTGTTATGGGTGTAAAAATCATGATGGCCACAAGGGTTTGGCAAATGAAAGGGTGTAAACGTTGTGGGGGGGGGGGGGGGGGGGGGGCATCAAAAATTTGCTGGGGAACTCCATAATTTATAGTAATGCCCCTGACAAGAGTCACTGTCTATAATTGAGGAAGGGGGCACTATAGCAGGACTATGTAAGAGGTTTCTGTATAAATAAGGGCACTATAGAGGGACACTATAATGAGGCACTATAGAGGGAGCACTAAAGTGGGGCATTATAAATCAGCCCACAATATGCTGTAACCATGGTCACTTTTTGATACAATGCCCTATGTGTGCTACATATATTTCCACTGTACTTACAACAACTTTTGGCCACTGGCCCAGATATACATCACTGGAGCCTATAGGCACAGATGTCCTGGCATTTTAGACCATGCCCTCCATTAACCTACAATCCCCCAGCCAAACTGAACCACAAGTGTGCTGGCTTGCCTAGCTGTCACTTCTCCCTTACTTCCTTTATCAGTCATATCTACAGCATTAGGTAGCCAGAGATACCCTCAGTATTAAGTAGCTAGTGGTACCCCCACTGAAGGGAGATCTCGTCATCAGTGGAATGCCAAGAGCAGGGTGAATAATCTCTCATTTATGCTCTGCTCAGGACTCTGCATAAGGAATTAGGGAGGGAGGCACAAGGGGTAGGGAGTGAGCCGCCTTTCTATCATCAGACGCCTGTAGGCATGTGCCTACAGTGCCTTATGGTAAATCTGGCCTTGCCACTGGCTGTTAGATGCTGTCACTGTTTTCGACTGATTTCTAGCGATGGACTTGAATTCAGAGTATGTGTCAACGGCAACAGCGTCATTCCTCAAAGACACTAACAACCTTCAATCCTTGAGTGACTTGAGGAAAGTCATGCAAGTTCATTACTAGTACAGAGTCACTGTGTTTAGAGCACAGGTGTTAAACTTCAGTCCTTCGAGGGCCATATCCTGGGCAGTGTTTAGTATGGACTGAGAAGTGGAAAAATGTGTCCTACTTGATGATCCACACCTTTCCTTATTCAGTTCTATCAATTAATTTGAGCTGTGCCAAAAAGTTAGCCCTTGAGGACAAGAGTCAAGAACAGAGATGAGCAAACATGATATTCATGGTGTAGTCATTTTTTGCAAAAGTAATTTAAAGTTCAACTTTCGAGTGAAAATGCCAATGAAAATCATTTTGTTAAATCTTTGTGATGTTTCACAACTGTTGTTATTAAAATAAATGATTTTAATTTTATTTTGTAATTTTTTTTGCAGTAAAAAATAACACATTTTGTGAATTTTCACAGTGAAAAGAGAAATTAATTTCCTTTGCCCATATTGCAAAAATATAATGGGCCATATGCAATTCACCTTTTCTCCTTAGTTTTCTCCTAGGAGATAATTTTTCATTTTCAATTTGAATTAACCTTTTAGCACTTTGCATTGGAAAAAAATGCTGTTAAAATTATTTTGAGTATTAGTTTGCTTGCTGGTGGTGTAAAAGACATTTTATTTAAAGAGAATCTGCACTGTCCGATTTGTACAATAAAAAACATACCAATCAAGTCACTGTGATCTGGCGGGGCCCTATTTGACGTTTCCGCTACTCCCGCCGCGATCCTGGCTTTTCCTCGCCAGTTTTTAGGCATGTTTACAAATGAAAAACATGGACGCTAACCAGGAAGTGATGTTCATCATCATGTTACAGTATACTACAAGTTTTTATTACATAGTGAATTATCTGCACTCCAGTCTGGGATTTGTTACAGTTTCTCAGCATGTGACAGGTAACAGCTCTCTCCCCCCTCAGCCTCACAACACAGACAAGCTGAAACTGAGAGCAGGGACAAAGCACACACACAGAGCCTGGAGGGGTGTGAAGGGGGTGTGCATTCCAGTAGAGGCAATGCATTCCTCCCTGGGTCAAATCTGGACAAAGAAAAGAAGATTAAATATATTACAGAGACAGTGCAACTAGAAAAGGCTGCAGTAATCCAGACCACATTAGAACAGGTATATGAACTCTTCTCTATCGATTTACATGTTTTTACCTGAGTTTGAGAGAGTTGCTGAAGTGCTGGTAAATAATGATGTATACATTTCATTTGCTTATCTCTTGTTTACTGTAACAAATTCCTTTCACTCTGAACTGACGGCACTGTCTGCTCATTTCTGAGGGGAGAGTTAATGAGGGGAGGGGAGTTTCCCTCACAGTGTAGTTAACTCTGTGTAACTGTGTGTGAGAAAGCTCTCAGAAGAAGCTGCATGTTTCTAAGCTGTCTGCAGGAGAGCAGAGGAAATGTAACTTGTTTTGAACGTGTACATTATCTGTGACAGCACAGTTTTTCATATTTTTTGGGGCTTTCAGGAAAAAATACTGTGTAGTGTGATATGCAAAAAACAACACTGGCTGTGCATTGAAATAGACAGCCCTTTGCAAATGATTTGTCCCAATAGAGCTAAACCCTACACACAGTTAATTAAAGCTTTTGCCTCTGATATTTAACATGAAAAATGGAAAATGTTTACACAGCTACTTAGACATTATTTGTACATTGTCATTGGGTATTGATAGTATTCCTTTAAGTAGTGAAAATATAATCTGGGAGAAAACTCAGGTGAAAAAATGAATTATGTATGGGCCAATGTATTTTCGAAGATATGTTCTTGAAATTGAAAATAGCATTTTCAGTGCGAAAATGACTTTTGTGAAAATTTGCAAGTAAAACTGTTAGGCCCCGTTCACACTTGCGTTTCTCTGCCAAACGGACTGGATGACCTGACCGGAACCGCACGGTTCTGATCCGGATCCGATCGGGATTTGGTCAGGTTGCATCAGGTGTACATCAGGATGCGATCCGGATCCGTTTGGCAAAAGAGAGTACAAATAAATAAAAATTTTGGGGTCTGGGAGGTCAGCAGAAGGTGCACCTGTAGAATCAGGTCCTCCGCTGTTTAGGGCCTCACCTCCACGTCCGACATACTGCCAACAGCTCCAGCACTAAAGTCACTGCTGCTCCACTCCAAAATGCTTCCCATGTGTCCCGATCCAAAATCGCCGCTAGAATACGCATAGGTAGTGGGGTAGAACGTCAGGTGTTTGTAGCCAGTGTGTTCTGTGCTTCCGTTTCCCATTGCTTTCTGTTTCCGGATGGTGCAGTCAGGCTCCGGTCCGGGTGCGTGGGCCGGATGCTCCGGACCGAAAAATAGCGCATGTTGGAAAAGTGTCCGGAGTCCGAATCCGGTCCGGCTCCGTACTGTATGGAACGGACGCATGTGAACGTCCGCATAGCCTTTGCATTGCGTTCTGTTTGTACAGTATATGGTCCGGATCCGCGCCGGCGAATCCGGACAGGGAACGCTAATGTGAACCAGGCCTTAGAGAATAATTTCTGGAACAAATGACAGCATTCATTAAACAAATTATTACCATGTACATCAATAAGTCTATGATGAATGCTAAGGTTATAGTCCTCCTGTGGTGTTTTTGACCTTACCACATGTTGTTAGAAGAAAGCAGAACGTTTGCATCCAGGTAGCATTAGTTACTTAGTACAACTTTAGAACAACATTTATATTATGTGGAGGAGATATATTAACAGAAGCTTGAAGTTTGCGGTTAAAGAACTGTGTTTAATCAGGCATTAGAGCTTGTGGCATATTAATGAATTGATTAAAGATGCAATTTATCGAATTTCATAAGAAATTTACTAATTTACTGGACAAAAATACTGAAAGGGATGTTTCCATAGCAACCACTCTAATGAGTGAACACAGACGGAAACAGTAAAAATGACAGATATATCATGTGTTACAGTTCAATGAAAACTGTCCAAAGTTCTCCATGTGACATGTCTATCAAACTGGATCTATAGTGAGAATTTCCACTTCTACAATCTGGCAGCTGCACTATAATAACTTTTATAAATCATGATTTGCTAGATAGTTACCTAGAGGGTTTATAGACTGTTTTTCACTTTACTCCGAAGCTTATCAGTAACTTGCTGCACAAGTTTTGATCACAAATTGCAGTTGATAAAGGTGAGCTAAAATAGCTGAAAATGTTTTGTTTATTGCAGGATTCAATGTAACTGTAAGCAGAGATGAGAAAGATTTCCTCACTGTAAAGGTGCCTACACACGCACCACTTTTTTCGAACAACTTGTCATCTGACTTGTCGTTTGAGTGACTTGGAATGCAAACAACAAGCCATTCAGACGTCATGTACACACTGACCAACAAAGCGGCTGATATGCTAATTTACCTAATTTGCATGTCCTTTAACCAACTTGATAATGGACAATGGACCGGGTAGAACAATTAATAGATTAAATTACTGATCAAACAACTTGTTGTTTGAACTTCTTTTAGATGGACAAACGACTAAAAGTCGTTTGTACACATGTAGGGACCTAACAGTCATTTTAACAACAGTTCTTCCAAAGTATCCGCTGAGTGGATCGGGCAAACCGGCTGTTATCAGTCGCACAACAGCGTTTACACATGTCCCCAACCTGTCTTTCAAACGACAAGTTGGACAACAAGTTGTTCGAAAAAGTTGGACATGTGTACGTACCTTAAGAGTTTCCTAAATAAATTTTATTTAGGACTGTGGAGTCAGTCTTCCAACTCCAACTCCTCAGTTTATGATACCACCCACTCTGATTCCTCTAATTTACATATAGCAATCGTGTTGATTGAAACTATGCAACATATAAGACATTCCATCACTGCCAAAGCTAGCCCTTAGTAGGAGTACAGGGAGAGGGTGCAGATAGAAACAAAAAACCATCACGCCCTAGACAGTTTTACTGTGAGTACATGTAAGAGTGACGTGCAGAAACGTGAGGGGATTCTTCCTCTATTACACATTAAGTGGAGGAAAAACAAAAGTATGTAATCCAGGTTTTTTTTATTAATCTCTCTGACATGTGTAATACTTGATAATTGGTTAATGTGACTGCAATGTTTGCAGCATTTATCTTGGCATGTCATCATAGCCTGGAAGAAACCCTTATTAACCAGTCTGTATCTGAGCTTGGCTAGGTTACTGTAGGTTGCTAGCTGTAATGGAGAAAGATTATATTGCATTTTCTTCTGCTGAGTGGATAACAGTGCTGTAACTCTCAGCCTGAAGTTGTCAATGTTCATTTGTTAGACAATGCATTGTCCATCAAACATGACAAACTGCACACATGAGTATACAGAAAATTGCACACACGAGTATACAAAAAACTGCACATGAGTTTACAGAAAACCTGCTGACAGAGGCAGCCATCTCCACAACAGCAGCTTTGTACTCCCAAAACACAAGATTAAACATTATTATTTAGTATTTATATAGCATTTTCCGCAGTGCTGTACAGGCTGAGGCTACATAGGCTTGTCACTTAAAGAGAAATTTCGACCAAGAATTGAACTTTATCCCAATCAGTAGCTGATACCCCCTTTTACATGAGAAATCTATTCCTTTTCACAAACAGACCATCAGGGGGCTTTGTATGGATGATATTGTGGTGAAACTCCTGCCACAAAGAAATTCTGAGTACGTACTCTTGGCAGTTTCCTGTCTGTGAACCTTGCTGCATTGTGGGAAATAGCTGTTTACAGCTGTTTCCAACTGCCAAAACAGCTAGCAGCAGCTAAATCACCTGCCCACAGTAAAAATGTCACCATGAAATAAATGTCAGAATGTACATCAGGGATTTAAAAGATTTTACAATGGGTAAACACTGACTACTAGTAAATCATTTATACATAATTATTGTTAAAATGAAGCACGTTTTTAATTACATTATTTTCACTGGAGTTCCTCTTTAACTGTCCCTCAGAGGGGCTCACAATCTAATCCCTACTATGGTCATATGTCTATATTGTAAAGGGTATGTATCGTAGTCTAGGGCCAATTTCTGGGGGGGGGGAAGCCAAACTCCATACAGATTGTTCCCTGGCTGAGATTCGATTCAGGGACCCAGTGCTGCTAGGCGAAGGTGAGAGTGCTGTGCTAACCACAATACCATCATGCTGTCTGTCCATCATATACAGTTGAGCCAAGCCATTGGACATCACCAGATAAGCTCTGACTCAGAGGACAGATAAACAATATACAATCCTGGAAGAATCTTTCAAACAAATACACTGATCCAGAATTAGAACAATCAATGCCAAAAAAGTTGCCCTATGAAGCTAGTCCCCCATACAATCAGCTCAGATAAAAATGCCATCATGTTTTGTACCCATTTGTAATGCAAAAATTAAGATTTATGGTCTTCTCGTTTTATAGTCTAGATAACAGCATTTTTCTCTTGATGTCACCCAGTCTTAGAAATGGTTGGAAATGTTGATTTCCAACTCTACATTCTCTGATAGGTCCACTGCTTCTGAGTTCTGTGATTGGTCTAAAATTACAGAGTTCCAGTAATGCTTTTTTTTTTCACTGAAATCGGAATTCTGATCGGAAATGCGGAAATTTCAATTCCACTAAATCTGAATGAGCATCCCTACCCAGTCCCCTTACAATAGCTAATGGACATGAGACTAGAGATTAGCTTCTGAGTGCTCAATCTGAGTTTTGGATAAAACTGACATTTTAGAGGGGTTATCTCCGATGCATCCTTCGTCTGGCTTTGAAGGGGGAAATATTAGAAATGGAATGTGGATGCCAGAGGTTACATGCAAAGCTCATATCGAGCCCTTGGACGCTCATCCCTATTGCCTAGGGTACCACAGGAGCAAGGCCACCAAAGCAGCAGGCTAAACTTATTGCAGCATTTGCAAGCTTGCAAATGCTGCAATGCAGGGAAATCAGGCGAGTGCCTGACCATGATACTCTGCTGCCGGCGGCCTGTGCAGTGGCCACCTTGCTCTCTGTGCACGTTTGCATTGTGGCCGACTGCTATGGACTTAGGCAGCATTGGCGACAGAGGGGAAGAGGAAACTTCTGCAGTGGAGATGAGCGGAGAAATGAGTTACTTTGATGGCTGCTGCAGTGTGCAGTGGTGCTCAGCAAGATTCCGGATATCCAAACTACCCAGATAATCCGAACTTTTTCCACTATTCGAACTTTGAATAGCAATTTGGATATTTTTTAAAATCCGAATAGACTATCTGAGCGAGAGAGAGAGAGAGAGAGAGAGAGAGACCGACCTCTGAAAGGGATTTTGGCTATTTGAAGAGACTTTTGGAAGCATTTTAAGCCATTTTCAGGTCACTTCTGGATTTCTATCTGGATATCCGAATAGGGTTAGGCACCACCACCAACCACCAGGGGGGTGATTCCTTTTAGGCAACAACGGTAGGTGGGGCGGTTAGGGTTAGGCACCACCAGGGGGTTGGTTAGGGTTAGGCACCACTGGGGGGGCGGTTAGGTTTAGGTGCCACCAGGGGAGTGGTTAGTTTTAGACAACACCAGGGGAGGGTTCTGTGTGAGAGTAAGGTTGGGTTAAGCTGTATTGTTGAATTACGTAATGATTGTTAACATTAATAACTTCTCGTTATTATTTACCGTCTGTTTTTACAATGGTATTTATCATTAACCAACTTTGACAACGATGTTTATCTTTATCAGATTTCGTTATCCACGGCTCCATTTTGTTATCCAGCTGGGCCCTTTTTTCACTGCACCCCTTTTTCCGTGCACGCCGTACAGCATAGATTTTGCATCTGCATGAAATCTTGCTCCTATAGAATCCCTGCATTTCGAGTCAATATAACATTGCCTTCCATTTCCCAGAAGTCAATTCTTCAAAGCAGAAGTGGCATCTCTCTGAACAGAGCTGAGGGAGCATTTAAGAAAAAATCCAAATCTCTTCTCCGTGTGTCGGCGACAGTCTTTGACTATCAACAAGTTGAAATGATATGTTGTTTGTATTATTATTGCCATTCCTCTCCACACAGAATTAAAGAGGCTGCATTTGATTTATCTTCCCACAAAGGACTTACAAATGCTAAAAGTGAGTGCTTTACTCCGGATGAATAATCTCCCTCGTAATGATGGCTCTGAGACCGCATTGTTGGGAATAACATTTCTTCCTAATAATACCATTTAAATATCTTAAAAGCAATCTTTATTTTTCTTAGTGGATTTGGATGCCGGGGTCTGCTTATGTAAAGACTATTCCGAACATGGTAATTTATTGTAATCTTCAGCCCAGTGGCAGGTTGTTCCCGCTCGGGTGCCGAGACGAAATCTGAGTTCATTTAAGAATGTGTGAGAAAAAGTGGGATTCAATGTTGCCGTTCTATTTTTGCATTGTTTGCATTGCTATATTTCATACAAATTTAGGAGGCTGGCTGCCTATATTGGCTGTCTATTTAGCAAATTTTGTATATAGAATAGATTTCAAAAAATCAGTATCCACTTTATTATATTGAAACTTACAAAAATTCAGAAATATATCTCAATAAAAACTTTTTGTCAGTCTTAACATAAATCTTCGAGGACTTATAGTCATCAACACATTCTCATGAAGATCATACACTTGACATTGTTGGCCACAGATAATGTAAGCCTTTTTTGGCAGGAAAAGTCCATTTTGGGTTTATTGTCAACCCTTCATCAGGCCTTTGCAAAGCATACAAGGTCTCAAGGAAGACAACATTGAATGCAAAAATGCACAATTCAAAGGATAAGGGACATCTGAGCAAAGCAGATGTCAAACAGCACCATCCTGCTGGCCGACGAGAACGTCAAAAGGCTGCTACTGAGGAGGAGTTTTGATATTCTTGAATTTGTGTATGTTTTGATATAATAAAGTGGGTTCTGATTGTTTTGTATTTATCTATTTTTTGTGGTTTCTCAAAGAACCAATGTTCCTCTATCTAGAGATGGCCCGAACCTCAATTTTTCGGTTCACGAACTGGGTTTGCAAACTTCCCACGAACCGCAATAGACTTTAATAGGGAGGCGAACTTTGAAAACTAGAAACATTTATGCTGGCTACAAAAGTGATGGAAAATATGTTTAAAGGGGTCTAACACCTGGAGGGGGGCATGGCAGAGTGGGATAGACGCCAAAAGTCCCGGGGAAAAATCTGGATTGGATGCAAAGCAGCGTTTTAAGGACCAAAGTCACATTGAATGCTAAATTGCAGGCCTAAAGTGCTTTAAAACATCTTGTTGCATGTGTATACATCAACCAGGGAGTGTAATTAGAGTACTGCTTCACACTGACACACCAAACTCACTGTGTAACGCACTGCAAACAGCTGTTTGTGTTGTGACGGCCGTGCTGGACTGGTGCGCACCATGCCGAGATTGCTCTTCCTCAGTGATATCAGGTAATGTCTGACTGCCTTATCAACTTTCAATGGTTCTTTCTTTCTCTACCATTGTTAAAGCTTACATCTATTTTTGTTAACCTCCCTGCCGGTTATCCCGAGCTCAGCTCGGGGTAACCTGCCGCGGAGGATTCCTCAGGCCCTGCTGGGCCGATTTGCATAATTTTTTTTTGTTACACGCAGCTAGCACTTTGCTAGCTGCGTGTAACTTACGATCGCCGCCGCTCCGTGCCGATTCGCCGCAACCCGCCGCATCAGAGGGTGCCCCCCCCCGAGACCCGTGTGCTGCCTGGCCAATCAGTGCCAGGCAGCGTCGAGGGGTGGTTCGGGACTCCCTCTGACGTCACGACGTCGATGGCGTCGGTGACGTCATCGCGCCCATCGCCATGGCGACGGGGGAAGCCCTCCTGGAAATCCCGTTCAGAACGGGATTTCCGGATGGGTATATGCGCCGGCGGCGATTGGCGCATTCGGGGGGACGCTGCAGGGAGGGGGGAAGCATGTAGCTAGCGCTAGGCTAGCTACATGCTAAAAAAAAAAAAATGCCAAAAAACACCCTCCCTGCCGTGCGCAGCAATTTTTTATAACGACAGGGAGGTTAAATTACATTGCCTGCTGGCTTTTCAGTACCTGTAACGAGAATATGTTATGGAGGGCAAGTTAAGGAGGGCAAGTCGGCCATTGTGAGTTACCACGGTTAATGGCCGGGTATTCAGGGTTCGAATCTGGTCTGGAGCGGGAGCCTGAGAAACGGCTACCACCACCACACATCCAAGTAAGGACCCATTTGCTGTATAAGTAATGTACCTGCCCTGACCGTGCTTTGCAGACCAGGCATCTGTGGTCAGATGGACCCTTGACCCAGCGCAAGACGAACCAAATCGAAAGCATTTGCCAAGAATGTGTTATGGAGGGTAAGTCTGCCATTCATTCAACTGTGTGAAACTTTCGATGGTACTTTCTCAGTATTATGGTGACCACGGGGAATCCTGGTTCTATTCCAGTCCGGAGTGGGAGCCTAAGAAATGGCTACCACCACCACGCATCCAAGGAAGGCAGCAGGCACGCTGTGGGCAAAGGAGCAGGAACGACTACCACCACACATCCAAGGAAGGCAGCAGGCATGGCATGCACCTCCCAAGGTAGTTACCAAAAATAACAATACAGGAGGACTTTCCAGGCCCTGCTGTATATGAGATGAATTAACTTTAATTATTTTAACGAGAATCTGTTATTGAGGGCAAGTCTTCCATCCATTCAAGTGAAAGGTATGCACTGACTGCCAGGTATAATACAATGTGCAGTCAAAGATGCAGTGAAAGGTATGCAGTGACTGAAAACAGCTGTTTTTGTAGTGACGGCCGTGCTGGACTGGTGCGCACCATGACGAGAGTTCAGGTGATGGCGGCTTTCCAGCCCATATGGTCCCTGGGCTGATTTAGTTGAATGACAGAACAGTGACTGTCCAGCTGATCAAATTTGGTCTGTCCACAATGAAGCAACAACCTTATTATTGTGGGTGTGCCAACCCCCCCCCCCCCCCCCCCGACACACTCACATAGCTATCGGTCATTGCTTCATTGTGATACGCAAGCCCCTTCACCGCAGCAAGGTAATGATCACGAATGGAAATTGGCACATGTACATGCCTTTTGTTTTGTTGTTGCAGCTGCAGTGCAGCCAGAAATATTAGGCAGGCATGTACACGCACCAGAAAAAATAATTATAGTGGCCGCTGCTAGCAGCGGCCTTAAAAATTCAGGAATCCACCTTGAGTCCTGGACCCTTTTGGTGGTGAAGAAGGCAGTCAACCGACCTGCGGGCAGAGATGCTGTGTGGGGAGCGATTTAGTCTTGGGGCAGGCAGTCACATGGCGAGCAGGCAGAGATGCTGTGTGTGGGGACTGACTTAGTTTTTGGGCAGGCCTGAGCGTGCTTTGCAGACCAGGCATCCATGGTCAGATGGACCGTTGATCCAACGCTGTGTGCCAGAGATGTCATCACTTGCATTTCAACATCACGGTACAGTTTAGGTATCGCCTTTTTTGAGAAAAAAATTGCGGCCTGGTATCTTCTACTGCGGTGTGTGGCTTTGCTTTTGTGTGCTGCTTTTCCTCAGGTGGTCATCCCATTGCAGTTTGTGCTTTGTAATCATGTGCCTTCGTAAGGTACTGTAGTTGTCCCTGCGCGGGTCTTGGTCTTTCCACAGCTCAATATTCAGTGGCAGAGAGTACAGATGGCATTGCTCTCATCTGAGGCAGACACACCAAAAAATGTCCACACAGCTGAGCCCTGGGGTGATGGCACTTTGGTGGTGGCGGCTGACAGAGTGTTAAGTGGGGTGCCAGAATAAGAGCAGGAGGAGGAAGATATGTCACGCTTCCGTGTGGAAGCTGAGAAGGATGAGGTGTTCTGTGTGTTAAATAGTCAACTACATCCTGACAATATTGGGGGTTGATGGCACGTGCCTTCTTCTGAACACTGTACTTTGGTCGAGGGCCGCACAATATCACAACAGCGTGATCTTGAACAGACCTGCCCGGTGGCCTGCCTCTGCCTTTTGTTTTGTCCACCATATTGAGGGACATGAAGTGAAAGGTTTGCACTGACTTGACTAATACAATGTGCAGTCACACAGGTGCAGTTAACAGGTATGCAAGGTATGCACGGAGTGGTATATCACAGGTGGGTGCACTGAACACAACAGGTAGGTATATGCAGTAATGAGTATTACAAATGTGCAACTGTCACACACACCGTGAACAGGTAGAGTGACTGGTGGTATTAAATATCACACTGTGGGCACTCACATAGGTAGGTGGGTGCACTGTGAACAACAGGTAGGTATATGCAGTGATGGATATTACAATGTGCACCTGTCACACACAGACTGGTACCAGACAGGCACAGTGACACTGTGTGCACTCACGTAGGTAGGTGGGTGCACAGTGAAAAACAGGTAGGTAATTATATGCAGTGATGGGTATTACAATGTGCACCTGTCACACACACCGGTTGTCACTGAATGTGCTGGGCCTGGCTGGCAGTGGCACACACAGTAGGAATTACCAAGGCTGTCTATGCGACACAAGTGTCTGTGGGTAACATATGCACACACAAAAAAAAAAAAAAAAAAAAAAACAAGATTAGTTTTCAAAAGAGCTGTTGAGGGGTGCTTTTTTAGCAATAAGAATCAGCAAGGAGCAATCTAACAATCCTACAAGAGCCTAACTAAGCTTTCCCTATGAGAGTCTGCAGCAGCTTTCCCTTTTTTAATTAATGCAGGCACACGGGTGAGTCCAAAGCATGATGCTGCCTGCCTTTTATTAGTGGGAGGAGTTGCTCCAGGAGGGAGTGTAGCCTGATTGGCTACAATGTGCCTGCTGACTGTGATGTAGAGGGTCAAAGTTGACCCTCAAGATGCACTATGGGGGCAAACCGAACTTCCGGAAAAGTTTGCGGTTCTCAGTGATCGCGAACCCCGGAAGTTCGCCGGGAACCGTTTGCCGGCGAACCGTTCGGACCATCTCTACCTCTATCTAGTCCACTATCAAGAGTGGTGGACTACTTGAATGAGGACTACCTCTTACTATTGAACTATTAAGCTTTCCTTCCAATCATCATTGACACATGTCTATTTAGCAAGGCAGGGTTTTTTTTAGGCATGGGCAAACCAGACAAATTCCTGGGGTGTTACCTGTAGGAGGGGGCACCACATATATTCTTACAGCACTGTGCTTTATGGAATTCTTATACACAACAGCTAGAAAGGTGCCTTTCCTGGGGCACTAAAATGGCCAGAAACAGCCCAGTTCACAATCATTGCAATCCCGAAGAAACCAGGGGAGGACGACCTCTATGACTACAGACCAATCACACTAACATCAAATGTCACGAAGGTCTTCAAAAGGCTGGTTCTGTTCCACCTAAAAACACCACCAATGACTTGATAGACTTATACCAGTCTACCTACAAAGCAAACAGGTCTGTAGAGGACATCATCAATATTAGTCTGTAGACAGGCCAACAACCTATGCCAGGATACTCCGTCCTAGATTTCAGTTCCACTTTCTACATCATTCTCCTTGACAAGCTAGGTTACCCCAATGTTCACCACAGACTCTGTGATTGGCTGAAAGACTTTCTAACAAAAAGAACTCAGGTAGTTAAGCTTAACACCTTCTCCTCACAGGCGCCCCCCAAGGGTGCGTCCTGTCCCAAATGCTGTTCTCGCTTTACATAGACTACTGCACCTCAAGCAACAACTCTGTCAAGGTCATGAAGTTTGTGGATGGCACCACCATCCTGGGCCTTATAGACTAGTGCAATGAGCAAGCCTATCTCCTGTTTGACTAACAACAGGACATTTTAGTGCATCGCTCGCCGCTGCTGCCATTGTGCATGCGCGCATGCTCCCGCCACTTGCACTAGCCAAGACTGAGACATAGAGGACGGAATCAGAGAAATAGTGTATTTTTTCTTCATTTTCCCTTTGTTCTAGTAATTACTGAAAACAAATATCACCCCCAAAAGCCTAATTTGTTGCAAAAAAAAAAAAGACATACATCATTTAGGTGTGATAAGTAGTGATAAAGTTATTGGAAAATGAAAGGAGGGACTGGGATTCTGGGAGTGATAAAATTTGAAAATTGCCCTGGTCCATAAGGGGAAAACCCTTTAGTGGTGGCATTACACAAATTTATAGCAAATTGATAATTTTCTCTGTTTTTACTTAATCCTAAAAATAACCTAAAAATTTGCTTTTCACATGAAAAAAAAACCCCATAGGGCTTGTGTACGAACAAGAAGTAAAAAAATATTAGTTTTCAATTAAATGTGTTGAACAACGTAAACAAACAATCTGTGCACAATTTATTTAAAACAAACACTGATAATTGCTTGCATTCACTTACAGACAACCAATTAACATGTTTTCTGACGCATGTTGTTGAAGATTAGGGCTGGATCTTAGCAGCTGTTGCTGAACAAGCATTATCCTAACATGCATGTTATACGATTTAGACAGTGTTTTTTTTATTTTATTTTTTATTTGCTCTTTTATGAGATGTTGAGCAAGACTTTAATGTTACATTAAATGGAATTGCTTTGGAATATCACTTTGGTAGCCACACATGATTCAATCCCTTAGGTTTTCAGAGAAAGCTGATTCATTTTTCCCATTTGATCGGTTTATAAAAAAAATGGTGAAGCAGGTGGTTTTCAGAGCACGAAGGTCAACTGAACTAATGTTCAGTGGTGGGCCGAAATTTTGCATATGAGCAATTATGCATCGTAATCGTAATGTGAAATTTCAGAGAAAATCGTAAATAATTTCATTTGTAATAGTAATATTTAATAATTTCCCGTACACTTTCCTGTAATTTTTGCGACATTTCGCATAATTCTGTGCTGACTTTAGCGGTGAATAGCAAAGTTCCCATACATGCTATTGCTACATATATTAAGCAGAAAAGTGGGTACAAGTTAAAAAAAAATAATTTTTCAAAACACTTTTTAGTTTTTGAGAAAATCTATTTTAAAAATGCAAAGACAAATGTTTTTTAAACTGTCATTTTTCTGAGTTTCAAAACCATTTTTTCTTTGCATGTTTAAAATCGATTTTGGAAAATTCTTATTCTGACTTGTACCCACTATTCTCCTTAACATATGTAGCAAATTTGGTGTAAATAGCTTTGCTATTCACTGTCAAAGTCAGCATGAAATTACGCGAAAATTATGCAAAATTTTACAAATGACAATACGAAATCAAATGACTTTATGAATTTACAAACCGTAATTACGTATAGGCGTAATTGCAAAAATGTATGCAAAATTGAGTGTAATCGTAATTAGCTGATTACGATCATCACCAGGGATGATCGGAAATGCCAATTTCCGATTCCGCGGTAAATCCGCATTCCGCCATTGCCAATTACCGATTCCGCTTTCCGCTACCAATTTCCACATTCCAATGCAGAATTTCCGCCGGAAATCGCGGAAATTCCGCCCGACTTTAACATCAATTTTCTCAAAAACTATAAGGTCTTTTTGAAAACTTTTTTTTGCATCTTGTTCACAAGATTCAGTTTAATAAACCCTGAAAATTTGATGTTTCTAGGACTTACAGGGGCTTTGCTATTAACCGCTAAAGTCGGCAGATTTTTACTGTAATGTAAAATGCAGAAAATAGGCAGATGCAGATTTTCTGCATTTTACATTACAGTAAAAATCTACCGACTTTAGCGGTTAATAGCAAAGCCCCTGTAAGTCCTAGAAACACCAAATTTTCAGTGTTTATTAAACTGAATCTTGTGAATAAGATGCAAAAAAAGTTTTCAAAAAGGCCTTATAGTTTTTGAGAAAATCGATGTTAAAATCAGGTGGAATTTCCGCGATTTCCGGCGGAAATTTCCGCGATTTCCGGCGGAAATCCGCCTATTGCACTTGCATTACCAATTTCCGCATTCCGATGCGGAAATGCAATTTCTGATCGAAATTTCGGAAATTGCATTTCCTCGGAATCCGAATGAGCATCCCTAATCATCACTAGTAATGTTATATTGCATGGGGCATGTAAAGATAATTCTCGGTTTGCCAAATACTAAATTATATCTCCGTCCCTTCGAGATGCAACGACTCGGAGGGGGAGCAGTATTTTACACCATCAGGTATTAAGGGTCATTCGGTTCACCCTGTGCCCAGTTAACCGGCGCCGTACATATACTTACACAAAAATTACCATCACCATATCTTTATGATTGATTTATCTGAAAATATCGCATGAAACAAATGACCAAATAAAAATGTCAATTTTTATATTTTTCTGATTTCTTCAACACATCCGATCAGAATTTTTTGCATGCAAAACACAAGGACAGCAGCAACATAATGAAAATCACAGGAACCCTTTTAGCTAGTGTGATGTGATTGTGATGTGATCTTGCCTGATTGCAAAAGTCCTACATGCTGCATTTTTTTCTGCATTTTCTACTTGTGTTCCTAATTAAACATATATTATGTAAAAATATTCAAAAATCCTAAAGTTCTTTAAAATGTATTAAAAAACATAATTTTTTTTGTTTGTCTGTTTTTTATATTTTCTTTAGAGGTCCTAAATTGCAAATGATAGTTATGTTTACTGGTATTAATGGTAGCAAAGTAACGTATATTGCACAATTAGCAAAGCCCACAGTACATGGGTAATGCAAGCGTTGCTATGGTAATGCTACATTTCTTGCTTAAAAGACATTACCATAGCAATGCTTGTGTCACCCGTGTACCATGGGTCATGCTGTACTATGATGGAACGGCAGCATTACGGTACAGTACTATGCTATGTATGACAATATCATTGTAGGCTCCTTGGTTCAGTTACCTTTTCCCCTGAGTTTTCTGACGTTGGAAAGAACTTTTTAGCACTTAAAGGGATACTGTAGGGGGGTCGGGGGGAAAATGAGTTGAAGTTACCCGGGGCTTCTAATGGTCCCCTGCAGACATGCTGTGCCCGCGCAGCCACTCACTGATGCTCCGGCCTCGCCTCGAGTTCACTCTTGGAGTTTCAGACTTTAAAGTCTGAAAACAACTGCATCTGCGTTGCCGTGTCCTCGCTTCCCCTGATGTCACCAGGAGCGCACGGCGCAGGCACAGACCATACTGGGCCTGTGCAGTACGCTCCTGGTGACATCAGCGGGAGCGAGGACACGGCAACGCAGGCACAGTGGTTTTCAGACTTTAAAGTCTGAAATTCCAGAAGTGAACCGGAGGCAGGGCCATAGCATCGGTGAGTGGCTGTGTGGGCACAGCATGTCTGCAGGGGACCATTAGAAGCCCCGGGTAACTTCAACTCATTTTCCCCCCGACCCCCCTACAGTATCCCTTTAACAATTGAAACAGTAGTAATAAGTAGGTATAGAAGCAATATCACACTTACTTTGAGTAGTTTGTTGCCTGTTGGGGGCTTATAATGTGTTTTATTGATAAGGTGTAAGAAACATCTCCTGTGAGAAATAAGGATGGTCGGAAATGTTGATTTCAGATTCCGTGGAAAATACGATTTCTGCCAATGCCGATGAACTATTCCGAAGATTTCTGGTTTCTGTTTTCCTATTTCTGAATAGTCTATTTTGGTCATTTTTTTTTGCATTCTCTGAT